>NC_134206.1:146929493-147232523 GCF_965140235.1 Caretta caretta | reverse complement strand
GCCCCAGGTGAGCCAAGGGCAGGATACTTACAAGGGTGAGAGGCTGGGGAAGCCTGGAGTAGTGTTCGATTATCAAAGGCAGCCTATCAAGCTTGGGGAAGGGGACACTCCAGGTGAAGCACTTACCCAGGCAAGTGAGCTGGCTGCATTTGATGGTGGGACAATCAGCAGGGATTTGATACAAGTAATCAGAGTTATTGCACCTGAAGTTGTTTCTGCAGCATTACAGGCCGTACAAACTGTAATGGGTTGCCCAGATCCAGGACATTCCAGTCAGGGGATTGCAAGAGAGGAGGGAGATGCTGAGGGGTGAATTAAATCAACAATGGATAAAGGTTCCTGATTGCAGGAGTGTTTGGATGTGCATCGAGTGCAGGCTACAGGAGATGGTTCAGGGGCCCATACCAAATAGCGTGGAAACAGGTGGGGATTCCAAGGGCCTCAGTGAGGCGTGGAGTCCAGGCAAAATTGGTTCCTCTAAGACTTTACCAAAAAAAGGGTGGGGGAGGGGCAAGGATTGGCAGTTTTATAAACTGTACCAGCTCATCGGTGGGCAGGGGGAGCACACCCCAGTTAGCAGGTTCATGGTATTGCATGGCTGCTACAGGCTAACTTAAAGTTGTTCCAGTGGCTGGAGACATACATGGAAGAGGTGTCTTGCTAAGACTGCCTTCATTGGCTATACTTGTGTTACAACTGAAGCTTACCCAGAGAGAAGCCCAGCCATGTTAAACATATGAGTATAACTGGGCATGCGTTCAGTACATTCATGAGCATGGATTTAACCAAAGCAGGTTTTTCTTTCTTTCTTTCTTTCTCTTTCTTTCTTCCTTTTTTTTTTTTTTTTCAGCATCTGTACGTTCAGGAATGCTTGAAAAAATGTTTTGTAGAACAAATGCCACCAGCAGGTCAGGACCTGCAGGAATGGGGTGTGGGTGAGAGAAAGAATGCAAGCTGGTGCAAGGGGCCAGCTTAAAGCAGTGGAATAGGCAAGGGCCTCCTATGGGGCTACCCCATCAAAGCACATCGGTCAAATTTGGTGGCTGGGCTTAATGGGGGTTCTTAGCCCTTTTATATAAAATAAATGATGATTAAAATCAGGGGTGGGGTTTGGCTATGCTTTTTAAGACCATAATTCCACAGGAATGAATTGGGCAGGTAGAGTAGCAGGGCCATTCAACCAACTGCCTGTGGAGAACTTGTGGGTTTTTTCTCTGAGGCTTGGCCCCCGAGAGGACTCCAGGGAATATACACTACTTCATAACCTCTCTGGTTGATAATGGCATAGCAGACACCTTATCTCATTTTCAGATCCACACACTTCTGGGAGCTGGCAGCGGGAGCCAGTCAGGAACCCAGGCAGATGCCACCAGCGCTATGGAACTCTGGCATTGAATGATGGTCAGTGTGGTGCAGAGATCAGTTGTTCCGTGCACATGGCAGGGCTGTGAGAGAAGTTTTAATGATTTCATACAATTTCAGGATCAGGAAGGTCTGTCAGTAATATGGCCCATTACAGAGAAATAGGTGCTGTGGTACATGCTGTCATTGGCAACCCATCAACTGCTGTCCTCCACAATCTCAAATCACCTTTCTGCCATTACATTCATCAATAGGCGAAATGGTTATCCTGATCCTTTCAGTAGTTTTTTAGTTCAAATGTTTTTGGCAGGGTGGTCACGTAGTGGTGGCTCCAGGGAGGATTCCTGTTGTCCCATCAGTTTTAATGCTCAGGGATCTCGTACAGATCCTTGGCACCATATGTCAGAGTGGATGGGAGGCAGCCTTGTTCAAGGCAGCATTCCTGATAGCATTTTTTTGTTGCTTTCAGGATCAGCAAGTTAGTACCTGAATCCGTTAGGGACTGTACAGGAAGGGCTTTGGAACTGCATGATATACAATGTCATGTGCATTCAGTGATATTACACTTATGAAGATCAAAGGCGGATCAAGTCGGTCGGGGGAGAATTTGTTATCCTCCAGGTGGGTGGTGAGTCTGCGATCTGCCTTGTCCAGGCTTTGAAGGCCTACATGGTTATACAGCAAAAGGGGGAAGGCCCCCTTTTTATGCATGGTGATGGGAGTCTCCTCGCAGCATATCAATTTGTTACCATGCTGAGAGAGGGGCTGACGAGGTTGGGGCTGCCAGCCCAAGAATTTGGTTCCCACTTATTCAGAATTGGGGCAGCAATGGCAGCAGCACAGCTAGATATGAGAGCAGAGGCTATTCAGGCAATCGGGTGTTGGCATTCGGACGTGTACCGAATGTATGTAAGACCTCAGGTGGTAAGTCAGCATTAATTTGTTGTAATCTCATTACAGATGTTGGATGACTGGCAATGCAGACGGTGGTGTGGATCTGCAGACACCGAGGTGGTGTCTTTTGGGCACATAGGCATGCATCCAAGTTGCCCGAGGATTCGCAGCTGGGCTGTGGTGGTGAAGCAGTACTCAGCAAAGAGGGGCATGTTATGGGATCAACCGATACCGCTGTTGTACGCTATGCGGGCCAGTCAGCGGCCACCAGATATAATTGTCGTACACCTTGGGGAAAATGATTTGGGAATGCTTAAAGACAGGGAACTAATGCTCAGAGTAAAGAGGGACTTGAAGCTGATCCTTGAAATTTTTCCAGGAGTTAACATTGTATGGTTGGACATGCTTCAGCACAGGGTCTGGCTGGGAGCCATGAACCCCCCCTCCTCAGGGTGGACAAGGCAAAGAGGTATGTGAACAGGGATGTGGCCAAATTCCGTGGGACCCTAGGAAGGGCAATAATTTCACATCTTGGCATAGTATATGGGGCGCCAGAGTTGTTTCAGGAGGATGGGGTTCACCTGTCAGACTTAAGTGCTGTCATGTTTTTAATGGATATAAAAGATGGCATGAGGAGATGTCTGGGAACCCAACTTGATTTGGGGAGGAAGCAGCCAAGCTAATGGCTGGTGGGGCAGGCGGGGGAAGGGGATGGATGGTAAGGTACCGGCAATGGATTTGCTGGAGGGAAGAAGAGGGGGAGCTGGTAAAAGCCCCCAGGTAATTATGGAATAAACATGAGGTTACCTGCACTGTACACTTTTATTTGCTGGGTAGTCCCAGACATCTAATAATAAAATTGCAGCCTAATTAAACCCATGTCAAATGTCTCCAGTCCTTCTTTTGGTATAGCCAGACAATATTCACATCTCCTGTTTCACTAAACTGCAGAAAGAACAAAACTGCACACAGGCAACTCTCTTTTTGCAGAAGCCTCAGGCCAGGCACACTTACTCTATCCCAGGAAACAGATCTCCTGCCTCTGTTTCTTTCTAAGGACACACACAGACTCACAGCAAAACAAAGACACTCCCACAGATTACCACTCAACAGTTTTGCCCAGGTCTCAGTCCCTGAGATTGAAATCCCCATTCGTAACCTGGGCTCATGATGATCTTGCTAGCTTGCTCCAGACATCCACCCCTCCATTTGTCTGCATCTGTTTTTTGCCACACAAACCAGTTTCACTTGGGTGCTTTAATGTACCTATTTTCTTTAACATGGTCTGTAATTGCCTTTGCTTTCAGTACCCCAATGACTGTCCATTAACATCTCCTTCATAACAGAATTTCAGTAAGTTTGTTGACGCATTTCATGTTAAAAGGGGAAGGAGGATCTTGGTGTCACAATCAGTCTCCAGATGAGGAAGATGATGACCCCCAACTTTTGTGCTGCAGACCTTGCATAACTGCCAACATTTAAAACTGTTTTTAAGGGTCAGTTCTCCTAATGAACAAGGGCAAGTTGTGTCACTCCTAACCGAGGCAAGCACTATTCCTCCCTGACGCTACTTGGTCATGAGTTCCCCTCCTCCCAAAAGGGAAGAATGTTGTGACTTTTGACCATGGGTTTCAGTCTCCAGAGGCCAACTCTAAGCTCTGTATGTCATACTTACAGGATTGGAGACTCTATCACTGGGAAGCAGTGACTATGAAAAAAAAAACTGAGGGTTGTTGTAGAAAATCAGCTGACCATGAGCTCCCAGAGTGATGCTGTGGCCAAAAGGACTAATGCAATACTTGGATGCATCAACAGGGAAATCTCAAACAGGAGTATGATTTAGAAGAAATCAGAATACAGACAACCAAACTAAGGACTATGTATGTAGCATTTCATATTTTTCAGTTTGTCTAAAACAGCTCAAAATTCAGATGAAAAAGATAGACAAATCAGATCCATTTTATTCACCGAGAAACAAACATCAGTACAGAAACCAATGCTGTACTGCACTCTTTGTCCTTCTCCGTAACTCCCACTCCAATTTCATTCCATTTTAAATTTCTACTCAATTGTATTTTTCTGAATAGTGAACCACTCAGGGAATGCAACTCTGACCTGTATGTCTGTATGTTTTCTAGTTAGTGGAAGAAATATATATATTTTCAGGGCGGTGTTCTAGCCAAGACAAATACAACATAAAACTAAGTGATTCTCATTATTAAGCCTGCTTTGTCAGATATGGGATTTCAGAGTCCCTGAAAACAGTAATAATATTATCTGTTATAGGAGATCAGGCAAACAAGTGCTAATTAAGCTTCTGGACAACAGCCAAGCTATCATTGCTGAAACAAACAAGAGTTTAAATACACAGGTATAATAAAAGGCAATGGTATGATTTTAAATATATTCCACTTAAATATATATTGCTGCCTTTTTTTTTTTTTACTTTGCCAGACCTTTTACGTTTTAGTGACTTGATGAAAAGACTTCTTTAAAAAAACACAATGATACTTAATGATAAGTCATGGAATTTAAGGCCAAAAAAGACCACCAGACCATCTAGTCTGACCTCTTGTATATCACAGGCTACCAATACCAGCCAGGACATGCACACTAAACCCAATAACCAAAATTAGAACAAAGTATTACAGCCCACAGTAGATAAAACTATTATGTGCCACTGGCAGAGAAAAGAGGGACCAAGGTGGACTAGTGCCAGAGGCCACCACAATGGCAGGAATATGAGTGTGTTTGGAGATTGTTTATGAAGAACTAGAATTTAGTTTAGTACTTAGTACTGCTAAGGTTAGAATATAAATTGCTACACAACGAGGAGGCAATTTCTAGAAATAACTAAGGGACTTCTGTGATGCCATTACATTAGCCTTATGAGGTAAACTGCCAGAAAAAGGATATTTATATGTACCCTTTGCTACTGATCAACGTAATGAAATTAGCTACTGAGAAGTTCTGCTTTGAGTGACACCTGCTACCTGTAGTAGTAAGAATCCTATAAATCATGGTTAAAAGTAAATGAAGTAGACTATAATAAACGAGGATAGAGACTGTGTAGTTAATCGGTTAGTGAAAACGCATCACATGCATATATTCATTAGAAAATGGCTACATCGCTGCAATATCTTTGACATATGAGTTTTGCTACCCACGTTCTATCTGCCTGAGTGGAGAGATTATAATTCGGTGATTGGATGAGTTCTGTGGTATAAAGAGTGCTGTCTCTGAATACAGTGGTATGGTAAGTAGCTTATTGTTCCGAATATCCAGTCAGGGACTGATTCTAACACTTTTGTTCCAAGTAATCCTTTTTGTTCCAAGGAGCTATGGTCTCTTTGGGCCCAATGATCTGGATACTTTATCAGCCCATACAACAGGTGGAGTACAGTGAGAAATATTTGCATTTCTCTTAGTAGAAAATTCATCCAAAACTGCCACTTCACACACACATAGTACATGAAATTATCTGTGTAACTTGTTTAAAATGAATAACTTCAAGTAAATTCCACACCAGTAGTATTCATCAATGCACTTCACTCTGCAAACAGTGGGATATTCAGACAACATACACCAATAATTAAAGAAAGCACAAAGGTAGGAAGAGAACAAGAGGGGAAAAAATCAGAACCATTACAGTTCATTCATGCAAAAACCTAAAACATTCTCTGAAGAGCCCGGTGTTCAGATCCAGGATTTGATCATCAACGAAGTGATTCATATGGACAGGTATACTGACTCAGTATAGCTAAACTGCTGCTACCATTGGTACCAAAGATGATAGTCTTGAAGCAGTACCACAGTACTCCAATTTATTAAACAATGGATTATTCTTTGGACAGAGTGTAAACGTTTCTTTTCTCCTTGGACAATCTTGTCTTGTTTACTAGAAAAAATGCATTCTTCATTTGTCTTTGATTTCTCCTTTGACCTTCTAACAGCTACCAAAGCATTGATACAGACCAAGATCATACTCATATCAAGTCATAACTAGCAGCAGAGGCTTTAAACTATCCAAAATATTACAATATTATTTATTCTTTAACTCTTTCTAAAATTGATACTTTGACCAAATGTCATCAGTTTTCTGAATTTAGTTATACAGAAAAATATTACATTTTATAATTCATATTTTGATTAGTAAAGAACTGCATGCTGTCTAGTTTTCTAGCTAACAGAAGTAAAATCTCTGCCTTTTATTGCACCACAATTGATTGCCACATGACCTGTATTGTCCACAATGACTTAAGCTGCCAGTCACCAATGCAAATGCTGTTAATGGACAGATAATAGTTACTAAACTTAGAAATAAAATATGCTACAACAAAACATTTTTATCTTAGTAAATGCCTTAATTTTTGATCCTTTCTTTTTTTGGTCTACCATGTAAGTGTTGTCCCTACATATTAATCGTGATGTTATCGTGAGATAACCGTACACAAGAGTATAGAGAGCCCTCAAGGAATCAACCAAATGAATACAGGATAATGAATCCCAGGAAGAGTTGCTGAAACTATAAATCTTTCATTTAATTGCAATCCTTATTTCACTGAAGTTTCACAAGATTTTTCTCAGGTTGCCATTATAGTAACATCGGGTAACATTTCCCTTCATGATATCTCAGCACACAATGCCTGAAATATTCCAATTGGATCAAAATGCGTGAGAGTTACCAAAATACCATTTGGAAAACTATCAATATCTTTAAAGTGTTTTAAAATAGAAAATAACATTTATCGTCCTCGTGATATTTTGGTACATAAGCATTGCTATACTAGATGAGATCCATGATCCATCTAGCCCAGTATCTGGTCTCTGACAGAGTTCAGCTTCAGAGGAATAAAAATAATAAAAAAACAAAAGAAATCTCACAGAAAACAGATTTGCTGTAATCTGCATCCCTGTGAAGGTTTTATCCATCCCTTAATAGTCAGAGACTGTTTTTAATCCTGAGACATAACAGTTATCCCTTTCAATACTCTTTGTTATCAACTATTATAACTGTGGATATTTTGAACAAAGGTTGAATTAATGAAGTCAGGCTTCCAGGCTAGTTTAGTGTCTAGTAGCAACTATTTGTGTTGCCAACTGGGGTCCTGGATAGATTCAATTTCTGGAACTTGCCATTTACGATGGAGTAGGGGTGTTAGAGAATCAGTTTCTCAGACCCTAAGAAAAGTGTCTTGTGTTGTTCAACAGAAGGCACTAAGGTTAACAATTTTTAAAATGACAAAATGACTTCGGCATTTAACAGCCTAAATCCCCCTGAGGTGGACACAGCAGCAAAATGAGGACAGACATGCATGGAATTTAGTGGCTGGCTGCAAGTTTCATTAAACTTGCACAACGGAGGGGCACTACCCACCCATCATCCATACTCCCCTATGCCCGACATTTAATTGGTTCCAGTGCAGTGGCTACAGGGCTCCTTCCCATATAACCCATTAACTGGTGCCAGGGTTACAGGGCTCCTTACCATATAATCCATAATTCAACTCTCTCTGATTCCTAGCGCCCTCCTTCCCACAAGGAGGACAGAGGGTGCAGCAGGGAGGTGACACTGGACTGTGAGGGCCAGAAAGTCTCAACCTATCATTTGACCTCAAGGCTCATCACCAAAATCCCAGGTCTTTCTGTGAATGAACACCACCAGCCCAGTACCTCAGTGAGATACTAAGCACATTCCTACTTAACCCGCTGTTAAGCCATGTTGGCCAATGGAAGAAAAAATTCCTTCCCAACTCCCTAAACAGGTGATAGCCCACAGCATCTGTCAGGTTGGGTTCCCAATAGTTCAGGTGGGCTGCTGGAACAGAGTCGACAGAGACTCCCCATGGCCCTGTACTAGGCTAAATCCTGGGAGTTAGGGAATGCTGGCCAGTTAGTCCCCTCTCCCCCAGGTGGCCAATGGGTGCCAGAGAGTCACAGGGGATGGAGCTACTTATTGTCCCTTTGCAAATGTCTCCCTCCCTTGCCACTTGGACTGTACCTCTTTCATCGCTGCCCACCTCAATTTCCTGTACCCGTTGATGCAGGTGGACGGCATTTGACATAGGCTTCTCAGTGACTTTTGAAAATGGAACTTAGGCACCTACATCACTTAGGAGCTTTGAAAATGTTTATCCTAAGTCTCATTAAGGAATAGTACTTTTGAGTTCCAGTAGGAATTCTGCCCAGTCCTCCTCATAAGCAAAAACTAGGGCTGTTACAGTGGGTCTTCTCCACTGGATTGCAGTAGTCATTTTCACCCATAAAGTGAGTGAAAAACAATATCACTTATGAAAATGAATGGAAGATTTGGCATGATTTAACACCTAGTTTGAGTGTGTCATTTAGGACTGATCAAAAAAGTATGACAAAAATGAAATGTCAATGAAAATGGTGTCATAAATTCCACTCACCACCAATTTCCCAACCAACTCTCATGTAATAGATACACAAAGTGCAAGCTAGTTGAGCATCAGTTCAAGTCAATATAAAGAGAGGAAAAAGGGAATATGGATTCCACAATTAATTCTGACAGTCTTTTGTGCTAACTTTTAATAGCATATTGGCAATGCACTCTCTTATTAAGGTACCAGTTACTGGCATTTGGTCAGAAGCCTAAAGAATAATAATAAAGAGTCAGATCTGTAGTACTGGCTTCAAACTTTTGACTTCAATCAGAGCAAAAGTAACAGTAGCAGAGTATAAAGTAATGTATATTGTTTTCTGCTCCTTCATTCCCTAAAACTTTTCGCTGCTGCAACCTATAATTGCTATGAAGTAATAAATATTTTGATTTCATTACTCTGTCACTGAATATGCATCTGCTTAATAAAATTCTTAATAATTAGAAAATTGCAGCATAACTGGTATTCTGTTCCAAAAGGGAGAAAAAAAGTTAATATATAGAGCTGTCAGCATTTATGAGCTACATATTAAATGTAGTAGTGCATTATTGCATTGCTGGGTTGGTTTACCACTTGTTTTGAAACAATAATTGCAAAAATTATCTTGATTTCAAGTTACAGCAATTATTGTGGGAAGGGTCATTCAGTTACTTTTCTTCTTTCCCATATCAATATATTGAGTAGAATATCACAGCACTCACTTCTTTTACTCCAAAAATGATCTTTACCTCAACATTTCTCATTTGTATATATGACTGTCAAGGTTCCTTCCCCACTCTGAACTCTAGGGTACAGATGTGGGGACCTGCATGAAAGACCCCCTAAGCTTATTCTTACCAGCTTAAGTTAAAAACTTCCTCAAGGTACAAACTTTGTCTTGTCCTTGAACCCTATGCTGCCACCACCAAGCGTGTTAAACAAAGAACAGTGAAAGAGCCCACTTGGAGACGTCTTCCCCCTAAAATATCCCCCCAAGCCCTACACCCCCTTTCCTGGGGAAGGCTTGATAAAAATCCTCACCAATTTGCATAGGTGAACACAGACCCAAACCCTTGGATCTTAAGAACAATGAAAAAGCAATCAGGATCTTAAAAGAAGAAGTTAAGACTAGAGCTAAGTAAATATATTTGTTTTCTATTTGGTGGCTGAACCAAAAATACCTGGTTTATTTCCAATCAAAATTGATTTTTTTTCTTGTCAAAATGACCCCTCACCCAAAAAATAATCATTTGGCTTGAATTAAACATTTTGAACATTGATTCAAAAAGATAGTTTCAAAATGAAATGTCAGTTTGAAACGATGTTTCATTTTGAAACAAGCTATCAAGATGTTGTGTTTTGAAAAGGTAAAAATGAACCCTTTCAATTTTTTCAGAAAAAAAAATCCTCTTTTTTTTGTATTTAGCTGAAACTATTTGCCAAATTCTGCTCAAATTCACAAATAGTTTCACAGCCACCCCAAAACTGCATTTTTGGCAAATTTACTATTAGAACGAAAAACATCACCCAGCTCCATTAAAAATCTCATACACCACTGTAGAAAAGAGCCTTTTTCCAGTCAATAATCTTTTTTCCTAATGAAAGTAGTTTTAGTGTGAAAGGCCATAAACCTGATCCCAAACTATTGAAATCAATGGTAATTTTGCCACTGACTTCAAAAGAACTGGATCCAGCCATCTGTGAAATAGTGCTGAGTAGCTAATGGATGCCGCCCTATCTCCCTGAACAGTTACTGCAGTGCCAGTTGTTCATTAGTTATCTTAAAATCCATCTGTGTAAATGCAAAGCTTCAACTGATTAGCATGGCACCCATTTTCCAGATTTTTTTTTAGGCAGTCACTGGTTTTCCAGTCCAATAATGATCAAAGACATTGGTTAACCAGAAAAATGACAACTACATTATTGATAGTCTTTACAAGAATATGTCTGTATGTACATTATGTACATCTGCAGTATTAACATCTTAGATCAAATGATGCAAGGGAATGAGTGAAAAATCAAGACTTAAAAGCTCTCTCATCTGACAGAGACTGAGTATGATGGGTACAGTCGAGGTGGAATTAATAAAAAGAATAAAATAAAAAAAACAAAATTGTATTACATATACCTTATTATTCCATCTATGAATAAATACCTCATCCCCACAAAACCAGCGCTGTTAATTCTTCAGCACCAATACTTTATTATTCAAAAGCAGCATAAAATCAATTTGGGACATTTAACCAATTTTTAAATAAGAAAAATAAAATAAATTCCTAATTAACAATGCAAATAAACAAGTTTTAATCTGTGTTCAAACCTCCTATTTTCACATGAGTGATTAGCTCAATTTTCATAAATTTCAGAAGACAAGCTGTCAAAAAATGCTTTCCCTCCCATTTATTTGCTAAAACCACTACCTCTCACCTACTATATTATCCAAAGTCACTAAACAAAATATTTAGTGTGCTCTTTTAGAAAGTGTTGTATGCCAGAGATTTGTATAATGTGCATGGATATATATATATAAGTGACATTCATACAAAGTTCCAATAAGACATGAAACAGTCAGTTTTGTATATCCCACCCCACTGCCCCCGGAATTTAATAGAATACACTTTTTACAGATTCTAGTTCTGAGGACACATTAATGGGTCATCGATAGGCAAAAGGTGAATTAGTATTTTAAATTTGTTTATAATCAAGGTCTAATAAGTCACATACGTAAACTACTTCCATCTGCCACTTGGCATCTCTTTTCAAGTCATTTTTTCCCTCCAAGTCACATTTTTTGACTGCTATAGAATGATTAGCACAGGAAGAATTCCACACTCAGTTTAAATATATTGTATTGGTTGTTGATAATTGGTATTCCTAAAGATCCACTTCTTTAGCTGGGTGTGTCCAATTCCACAACTGTTGTCTATCTTCTTCTCCCTCCCTCCTTCGTCTCACCCAGTAAATCAGATGTGTCTCAAAAATGTCTCAGTTGAATCAAAGTTTGTTTAAAAAACTTTGCACCTCATCTTGTTACATATATGATTTGGTTCTCATTGGCTAAGGGCTTCTCCAGCCTCATCCCAAAGGGCTTTGTACCCTTACAAGGGAGGACAGGTTGGAAGATGCACAACAGAGATGTAGCCATCACTGAGATGGTACCACAATACTTTGATAATTCTTCTGTGTGCCACTACTTGCCACAAAGTGAGCCATGGTCAGGAATTTTTCCTTAGACATTAAAACTTTGATCCCCAAAATCATTAAATATGAGTAGCACCAATGCATTGAACAGGGCCTGTGATAAATGAAGGGGGGTCAGGGTAGCTCCCTTTTATGGACACCCAACCAGCCAGTTAGCTATAAATTTCCTCTTAGTAGCTGTTCTCTACTTGCTTACCTGTAAAGAGTTAACAAGACACAGATAAAAGGAAAGGAATGGGCACCTGACCAAAAGAGCCAATGGGAGGGCTAGAACTTTTTACAATGGGAAAAAACCTTCCCTTTGTCTGTGTGTTGTGGTTCTCCGGGAAAGATGGGAACAGGGAGCAGTTATGCTGTGAGAAGCTTTAAGCCAGGTATGAAAAACCATCAGATCATACCTACAGATTGCTTATCTGAAATCCCAGAAATGTAATAAATTAGGGAATGTCTAGGAAGATGTGATTAGGGTTATTTCTTTTATTTTTTATTGGCTTGTGGACTACTCTGTGATAACGCGAAATGCTTTTCGTTTTGCTTGTAACCTTTAAACTGGACCTCAAGAAGGTTATTCTTGATGTTTAAATTTTGTAAGTGGCTTTTTAAAATCTAGCAAAAGCCTACGTTTCAAATATATATTTAACAATATGTACCTTTTTTAAGAACAGGATTGGATTTTGGGTGTCCCAAGAAGTTTGTACATATATTGTTAAATTAGCTGGTGGCAACAGCTAATTTCCTTTGTTTTTCTTTCTCAGCTCTTCCCTGAAGTGGGGGTGAAAGGCTTGAGGGTAGCCCACAGGAAGGAATTCCCAAGTGTTCCCTCGTAGTTTCAAAGGGTTTTTTTGCATTTGGGTGCTGGCAGCATCTACCCATCCAAGGTCAGAGAGAAACTATAACCTTGGGAGTTTAATACAAGCCTGTAGTGGCCAGTATTAATTTTTAAAATCCTCATGGGCCCTCACCTTCTGCACTCGTGCCAGAGTGGGGAATCAACCTTGACAGAGCCGTTCACATACTTAAAGTTAAACATATGCATGAACATTTGTAGAATTGGTATTTAGTGTAGATTGTATTCAACTTCCCCCTCTCACTCCATTTTTTTTTTGAGTGACATATTGCTAGGACATCTTGGAGATGTGCTGGTTCCAGCATCCTCCATCTGGAATGCAACAGCAGTCCCATGAACGGTAGCTGGCATTTAAGTTCTAAGGGCAGAGACTATCTGTCTTGTTGTAGTACCCCTACTTTGTCTTTTGCTTGCCTCATGAGTAATAAACATGTCATACTGTAGTTTATTGAAGAAATAACAATAATCCTTCCCCTCTTTTACTAAAAAGTCCCATTTTCAGAACCTCTTACCAGGGTCAGAATTACCAAGCCATGATGGCATAATACACAACAGTTTCCAGCAGTAACTATTTATGATTCAAAAGATTAATTGGATGTACATTATACAGATGTTAATAGGATTTTCCAAATTTTAGCTCAACCCTTCCCTCCACCCCCACCCCAAGAGAAGGAAGCAGTGTTAAGACTGTGAAATTAAGCACACATAAGTCCTGGGATTCAAAAACTGAAAGCTTTCACCCCAACACTAACTCTTCCAAATGAGGTTTTTTTTGGCCGTGGACTCTCTTTGTGTTCTGTGTTCATACAACACCTATCACAATGGAGTCCTGCTGCACAACTGTGGCTCCTTGCACTACCTCAACACAAATCCACAGTAATAATAGCAGCACATATTTACCATTCTCTATCTCTGTATCCTCTGTTAAATTTAAACCATGTATTACTTTTAAGGACATTTAATCTACACAGTAATTAAAATACAGACAGTATGCACAAAGGTGAAAGCTAACATTGTGGCAAAAACCCTTTAATTTTGAAATTTCTTGAATTTTGAATGCTCGATTTATCCAACACATCATTACATTAATGATGGCTTTTGTCAGATGTTATATTATGGAGGCATCAGTAGAGACGCATAGTTAAGGTTGCATTGAGATTTGCACTTAAAGCAGGATTAAAATTCTTCTATTTCATACTTCAATGATTGAAATTAGTCTCCAAATTTAATGCAATAACTCTTCAGAAGATAACTGCATATTCCATAATACCTATTTGCTAAAATATTAACTAATTTGTAGAGGGACTATTTCAAAATGATTCTTTTCTGAATATTTTCTGAGATCCTGACTGGTTTTGTCTCACTGTAACTCAACAACAAACCATCAATACATATTCCAAACTTCATACACCTGTATGTACAATCTCAGATCATCTCAGACACAGGATACTTTTCAATCTTAAACTCAACCACAAGAAGAGTTATTACCAATACTCCTTGTCAATTTGTTAAGCTTCATAAAGACAACCTGATGGAACAAACCAGATCTTTCCATACTATATACCTTCTGCCTTCCTTTTGTAGCACTACTGTCTGGTCTTCCCCATAGTTCCTCACTTCAGTTCTTAAAAAGAAAAGGAGTACTTGTGGCACCTTAGAGACTAACCAATTTATTTGAGCATAAGCTTTCGTGAGCTACAGCTCACTTCATCGGATGCATACTGTGGAAAGTGTAGAAGATCTTTTTATACACACAAAGCATGAAAAAATACCTCCCCCCACCCCACTCTCCTGCTGGTAATAGCTTATCTAAAGTGATCACTCTCCTTACAATGTGCATGATAATCAAGTTGGGCCATTTCCAGCACAAATCCAGGTTTTCTCCCACCCCCCACCCCCTCCCACACAAACCCACTCTCGTGTTGGTAATAGCTTATCTAAAGTGACCACTCTCCTTACAATGTGCATGATAATCAAGGTGGGCCATTTCCAGCACAACTCCAGGGTTTAACAAGAACTTAGTCACTCCCAGTCTCTATTCAAGCTGAAGTTAATTGTATCCAATTTGCAAATGAATTCCAATTCAACAGTCTCTCGCTGGAGTCTGGATTTGAAGTTTTTTTGTTGTAATATCGCAACTTTCATGTCTGTAATCGCGTGACCAGAGAGATTGAAGTGTTCTCCGACTGGTTTATGAATGTTATAATTCTTGACATCTGATTTGTGTCCATTTATTTCATGCTTTGTGTGTATAAAAAGATCTTCTACACTTTCCACAGTATGCATCCGATGAAGTGAGCTGTAGCTCACGAAAGCTTATGCTCAAATAAATTGGTTAGTCTCTAAGGTGCCACAAGTACTCCTTTTCTTTTTGCAAATACAGACTAACACGGCTGTTACTCTGAAACTTCAGTTCTTAATTCCTTTTCCTACTATAACAACGTTGAAGTGCATTTTCTGCCATCATCATAATTTCAAATCAAGTAAATCCAACATTTATCCTTCAGACTGCTTCTAAAACTACTATGTCAGGAAACCTACATAAATCAGCTAATTAATGGTGGCTATATTGCGGGGTAGAAGGAGATAACTGGTACTTTTTTGTATTTAAAATAATAAAAGCAAAGTTATATTATAAAGGTATATTTTATGCTATCCCTCTGCTCCCACACATCATATGGCATTTGTCCTCTTGGATTGTAAACTGTTCAAGGTAAGAACATATGTATTTGTACAGCACCTACAACAAATGTGGTCCAATCCTGATTGAAGGTTCTGCAAGCTACTATAATATAAATACTAAAAAGTAATAACAAAATCTAACATCCATATCAACCTCAAGTCACATCTCACACCAACCAAACATCTCAGCACACAAACACTCTCAAACATCCCTCTTCTAAACAACAAACTCTCAATTCCACCCTATATCCAGCCATAGTATGTAAATCTGGTACCTTACACTCATACTGAGAGTTCAGCAAGATTAAGAGAAACTGTGTGTGTGCTTGTGTGTGTGTTCACGCAGTGGTAAAGTCTATAAAGTATTATTTGTAAATGAAAGAAATAGCAAAGGTTGTGCATTTGAATAGGAACATGAAGAACTGGATGTGGTGATGATTGTTGATTAGCTTCCACATATCTTATTTTGTCATTTAAACGGCTGATAAAAATCAATTATTTAAAAATCAAAAATTATTCACATATACCACCATCTAAATGTACTTCATAAAAACTTTGCTAATTTTACCAAATTATTATCAAACACACTTTAATCTATGGTTTTAGTGTTTCTGTACCAAGAATTCTATCTATGCTTGAAAGGACTAATTGTCTGCATGCCAAATCTAATTTGTGCCATCTTTCCATTAGCAAGGCCTAGAATGTTTGCCAACACTATCTTAACTGCATATTCAATAAGCTTCTTCCTGCCAGACTGACAGGATCCTACCTGGTAGGGTTACCAGTGGTTTATTAAATACGCAGACATTCAAAATGAGGTGATACTGTGTTTGACAGTTTCTGCAAACTGACATTTTCATTTGCTTGGTTTCTTGTAACAACCCATCATGCAGATATATTACTTGCTGAAACTGTAAAAATACAGTTTCTCCTTGGGCTGCACGCATGAATTTATAATCAAGCTTACACACCAGCCTCTTTCTGTTTAACAGAAAGAATGTTTCCATAGATTAAAAACAGATTCTTTTCACTACACAATACCATATGTGTGAACAGCAAAGCAAGCAAGCAAACAATCAAAAAACAAAACCAAAGCAAGCAAACACTTTGCCTTTAATATTGCTCTTTTATCATATAATCAAAGTTTTGTCCTGCATGGGTATTTTTTACTTCAGAAATGTGAGGTTCCAAATTGCTAGTCTTGCCTTGAGCTAGAGGATCAAGAATCAATTAACTAGGGGGCAGGGAAGCACAGTTCCTTCAGTCCTTCTACCCCCACCAGTATCATATCACTCACTCCTCCCTGACCTCAAGCACCTGCTACTCCAATGCCTCCCATATTCTTCCTATTTTATTGCAGCCATGCCTCACCTCAGTTTGTGAAGCTGTGCTAAGGACAAGAGGGGGCCGCACAAAATTACATTTGTTTGTGCATTGCTAAGACTGCTTCTTTTGGAAAAGTGTGAAGACAGACTATCAAATGAGGTTAACATTTGAGCAGCAGCACTCAAAGTCCACTGTGGGAGAGAGGACTGAGTCTCATTTAGTGCGAACTTCAGCTTAGGTTTCAGCTTTCTGCGACGTCACACTCCTAGTCATCCAAACACTGCCAAAGTCCCACAGGGGAGGTCAGGCAAAACAGGAACTGTTTAACTGTGGTTCCTTTGATTTCATTTAGTTGGTTTTAACGTATATATCCCTAAAGGGTGTGTGACCTGGAGAGATGGCCTCTTTCCCTGTTATGTACTGCCACAATCTATAGCCGTAGAGCTGTTGGAGCTGGAGCTCCCTCAGTATAAAGGAGATGGAACTGCTGGCATGGCATTGTTAGTGAGAAGTCCTCTATCTGGAGTTTGCTGCCCCATGGTATCTGCTAGACCCCATATTTGTTAACCTCCCAGACATGCTGCAAAGCCCAACTTCAAGACCACTGAGGACGGGATGGATGAAGGTTAATATTACAGGCCAATCCTTCATTTGTTTATATTGTGATTTTTAGTTTTATGGGCTAGGCATCTGGAGCACTGGGTGGACACGTACAATTATATAATTTGAATAAGTAAATACATACAATTTATAATGCCTCAGTTCTTCTTCTTTGGGAGAAAATCAATGAGAAGCTTGTGGCAGGAACAACTTCATCAGCACTAAGAAAAGGAGGACTTGTGGCACCTTAGAGACTAACAAATTTATTTGAGCATAAGCTTTCGTGAGCTACAGCTCACTTCATTGGATGCATTCAGTGGAAAATACAGTGGGGAGATTTATATACACAGAGAACATGAAACAATGGGTGTTACCATACACACTGTGAGGAGAGTGATCACTTAAGATGAGCTAATACCAGCAGGAGAGCGGGGGTGGAGAAAACCTTTTGTAGTGATAGTCAAGGTGGGCCATTTCTAGCAGTTGATAAGAACGTCTGAGGAACAGTGGGGGGTGGTGGTGGTGGTGGGGAAATAAACATGAGGAAATAGTTTTACTTTGTGTAATGAGACATCCACTCCCAGTCTCTATTCAAGCCTAAGTTAATTGTATCCAGTTTGCAAATTAATTCCAATTCAGCAGCCTCTCACTGGAGTCTATTTTTGAAGTTTTTTTGTTGAAGAATTGTCATTTTTAGGTCTCTAATCGAGTGACCAGAGAGATTGAAGTGTTCTCCAACTGGTTTTTGAATGTTATAATTCTTGACGTCTGATTTGTGTCCATTTATTCTTTTATGTAGAGACTGTCCAGTTTGACCAATGTACATGACAGAGGGGCATTGCTGGCACATGATGGCATATATCACACTGGTGGATGTGCAGGTGAATGAGCCTCTGATAGTGTGGCTGATGTGATTAGGCCCTATGATGGTGTCCCCTGAATAGATATGTGGACACAGTTGGCAACAGGCCTTGTTGCAAGGATAGGTTCCTGGGTTAGTGGTTCTGTTGTGTGGTGTGTGGTTGCTGATGAGTATTTGCTTCAGGTTGGGGGGCTGTCTGTAAGCAAGGATTGGCCTGTCTCCCAAGATCTGTGAGAGTGATGGGTCGTCCTTCAGGATAGGTTGTAGATCCTTGATGATGCGTTGGAGAGGTTTTAGTTGGGGGCTGAAGGTGATGGCTAGTGGCATTCTGTTATTTTCTTTGTTGGATCTGTCTTGTAGTAGGTGACTTCTGGGTACTCTTCTGGCTCTGTCAATCTGTTTCTTCACTTCAGCAGGTGGGAACTGTAGTTGTAAGAATGCTTGATAGAGATCTTGTAGGTGTTTGTCTCTGTCTGAGGGGTTGGAGCAAATGAGGCTGTATCGTAGAGCTTGGCTGTAGACAATGGATCATTTGGTGTGATCTGGATGAAAGCTGGAGGCATGTAGGTAGGAATAGCGGTCAGTAGGTTTCCGGTATAGGGTGGTGTTTATGTGACCATCGCTTATTAGCTCTGTAGTGTCCAGGAAGTGGATCACTTGTGTGGACTGGTCCAGGCTGAGGTTGATGGTGGGATGGAAATTGTTGAAATCATGGTGGAATTCCTCAAGGGCTTCTTTTTCATGAGTCCAGATGATGATGATGTCATCAATGTAGCAGAAGCAGAGTAGGGGAATTAGGGGACGAGAGCTGAGGAAGCGTTGTTCTAATTCAGCCACAAAAATGTTGTCCTTCTGTGGGGTCATGCGGGTACCCATAGCAGTGCCACTGATTTGAAGGTATATATTGTCCCCAAATGTGAAATAGTTATGGGTGAGGACAAGGTCACAAAGTTCAGCCACCAGGTTTGCCGTGACATTATCGGGGATACTATTCCTGACGGTTTGTAGTCCATCTTTGTGTGGAATATTGGTGAAGAGGGCTTCTACATCCATAGTGGCCAGGATGGTGTTATCAGGAAGATCACCAGTGGATTGTAGTTTCCTCAGGAAGTCAGTGGTGTCTCAAAGATAGCTGGGAGTGCTGGTAGCATAGGGCCTGAGGAGGGAGTCTACATAGCCAGACAATCCTGCTGCCAGGGTGCCAATGCCTGAGATGATGGGGCATCCAGGATTTCTAGGTTTATGGATCTTGGGTAGCAGATAGAATACCCCAGGTTGGGGTTCCAGGGGTGTGTCTGTGCGGATTTGTTCTTGTGCTTTTTCAGGGAGTTTCTTGAGCAAATGCTGTAGTTTCTTTTGGTAACTCTCAGTGGGATCAGAGGGTAATGACTTGTAGAAAGTGGTGTTGGAGAGCTGCCTAGCAGCCTCTTGTTCATATTCCGACCTATTCATGATGACGACAGCACCTCCTTTTGTCAGCCTTTTTGATTATGATGTCAGAGTTCTTTCTGAGGCTGTGGATGGCATTGTGTTCTGCACAGCTGAGGTTATGGGGCAAGTGATGCTGCTTTTCCACAATTTCAGCCCGTGCATGTCGGCGGAAGCACTCTATATAGAAGTCCAACTTCTACAAGTATCAACTTCATCAGCATTGAGTCTTTAAGCCTGGGCTTAGACTATGGTTTGTCATATTGGTTGACTATATCTTCCTGCTTAGATGAAGATCAGGTTCTACTTTGATTGTGGATGTGTCAACTTCTTCCACACTGTTGTCTGTGAGGTGTTGACTCATCTCTGGTTCCAAGCAAAAAGTAGACAGAATTCCTCGAGAGGCTCTGTTCTTTTCTTCCCAAGAGATCCAGAGAGTAGTATGAGGCAGTTCTTCCCTTGTGTTCTACCATGCAATTTATCATAGATTTTTATTCTATTCTGTCCCCCATTCTGTTTAAAGTGTACATCTGTTTCCCTTGGGCAAATAGGATACCACCTTTGCTCCAAGGTATACATTATATGAACATCCTGGATAATTGACTGAATTAACCAAAAAGCTACCAAACAGTAAGTCAGCCAGAGTCTGATTAGAGAAAAAAGCCTTTCATCTGAGTTGTCCAGTCCCCCAAACTGAAATAAATGCACTGATTTTGCACAAAATGAAAATAAAGTGGTAAAAACAAATGAGTATGAATTCAGTTTAGATCATCTCTTCAGCACTTAACTGTTTGTTTATGTTTTTTGCTGTGCAGGCAGGCATTTGTTCAGCCTAAAACAAATGATTCTGCTGGAAATCATCTCACCCTGAACAGAGGAAGCATAATTTTCATTTTTTTCAAGTAATAGGGCTTTTTTGCTTTCGGAAAGTAATTATTTGCACAACAAATCAATCTCCTATTTATATGTTATAGGCTGATTAGTAAAGTATGATTTTCCGGAAGCACACAAGTCCAAGGAAACTAAAATATATTAATTTACTTTTTCATACTATACATAAAATGTAAGCCTTGCAACCTCAAGGTAGAGACTTTTGTTAGGGCTGGTGGAAAAAAGGGTAGTAGCTTCTTTAAGGGTCCCCCCACTTGGGAGTTGGGAGGAGCTAATACTTGGGGAAAGGAGAAAGCATCACCCGAGCTGGTGAGCAGGCATGTGGGTCTCAGGTAAGCCACTGGCCTTGCACATCTGGGGGAGGGTATATAAACCCTGCCCCTCCAGACCATGACCCCCTTTATCCCCAGTCAGCAGTTCCCACCCTCCACTCTTCGGATTAGTACAGGATTGGGTGTTTTGGTCCTCTGTGGACATTTCACAAGATGTCTCATTTAAGGCTGGGAAGGAATGTTTCCCTTGGCTATGGTCTTTTCACCTCAGGGACCTGGTGGGGTACATCAAGAGGTAAGGTTAAAGTTGTTGCAACTTAGCAGATGCCAGTACTTGTTCCACAGGGGGTCCCATTTTGTGCAGCTGAAGGTGGATTTAGGGGGAAGATGTCCCCTAAGAAGCTGGGAAATGGGGTTGGGGCTCCTAACATCTGGTACAGTAAGGAGCTCCCGCCGCTTAACCCCGGTTCAAGGGGAGGCAGTGAGGTTCTAGGAACAAGCCGGGAGCAGCTGAGGAGGGTACTGGGGGGTGGGGTGTGATGGCAGCCCTCCACCAGGTGGCAATGATTATGAAGGAAGGATGATGTGCATCCTGAGTTATTGCCAATTAGTACCCAGACAAATAATAAAGTTGCAGCCTAATTAAACCCTCCCTTGCATCTTGCCTTTCTTTCCTTGTTTTCCTTGTTTCCGGGACAATGTGTATCATCTAAAAGCCTCTGTCTTATTCTGTAGCCAGAGACTTTTCATTTGACATGATTAGTGTAAGTGGAGGACAGAGAATTGTAATCTTATTTTAGAGTTTGATATAAACAAGGTCACTGTGTAAATCCGAACATATCAACTTCTGTTCTGAGGGGAAAAAATAAGTGTTAGTGCGATACTATAAAGTTAATTGGGCCACTGGGAAAAGCTATCTCAGGTAAATGGCTACACTAGATGTTTCTTTACTACCATGTATAGATTTTCTTCTCCTTTGAATGCATCAGTCTGGGTTACATTTTCTCTTGGAGACTCACATTTAAATAATGTATAAAGTTTCTCTCTAGCCTGTTTTATATAATATCAATACAACATGCAAGAGTTCAACAAGATGTTCTTGCCGGGAAATGAGTATCTCATTCAGGTTACAAACAGCGATGTTTCCCCCAGAAGAGTACTAATCAGTGCAGGCTGTGTTTTATGCACTGTACAGGACGGCTGCTCTTGTTGCCGCTGCACCACTCTCTCACATAATATGGGAACTTGATTATACTGGATATCGAAGCTCTAATGTAACATCTGTGTACATACAATCATGCAAGAGGTTTAAACCTTTAAAATATTTTTATGCCAAACTGAAAAGCCACAGCACCTTCAATATTGCAAAGTATTAACATTGGATTGCATCAAAATTTCAGGACAGGAAATAACATTCCCTTTGAGAAGGTAGAGACAATAACAAAGAATAAATCTTCCACAATCAGCCGCAGTTAGACAGTTGCTCTCCCTCCCACCCATAAACACTAGTCCCTACTGAAAATTCAACTTGGAATTTTTGAAAAGCTTTAAAATCTATTTAATATTCTGGTTTGTATGGAGTAAAATACATCTGAAACCGTCACCCTCAAATGCTCACTTTGCTGTCAGGGTGAGGATTCAATGGGGCTGGCTGGAAGAAGGCTTTCCTGACAGAGCCAGGCGTTGGAGCATCTACCCCACTGCTTCCATGGAGCGCTTGGCCTCTGCCCTGCCCTCTTTAGTCTTGAGATTCAGTTTGGTATAGCTTCAGTGTCTTGCATAGCTTGAGACTCCCTCACATAACTCAGGTGAGGAAGGGGAGAGAGACTCCCAAGTCCATTAGCAGGTAGTTTAAGGATGAAGGGGACTGAGGTCTTATTGATTTCTGTAATGTCTAAGGTCAGTGTGGCCATCTTGAATTTGGCACTGTAACCCCCTGCTGGGTAATGGATTACTTTTTCCTCAGATCGAGTACATGGTTAATGAATTAAGTTGCAGCCACCACATTTAACACACATTTATGGGCCTCATTACATTCATAGTGAGATCAATGCACATTTATATTATCTGCTTTAAAATGTTAGTAACCACGTGCAGAACCCTTATTATGCAGAGCCATTGTTACAGTTGTGCTGTGCTTGAAAATTTTGGGATGTCATCATGCCATACCCCTGCTTTTATACGGTCTTTCTCACTTGCTTGTATGGAGCACTGGCTACAACTCTTTAAGGGATGTGGCTCTAAACAGTTGATTATAAAGTGACTTCTCACTAAATAAAAAGATGAGGTTGAGTGAGAAGATGCCATCTTTGACTCATCCAATGGTGCAAACTGGAAGTTGTGAAATCAAAGGATGATCTTTTGCAACCAGTATCTGCAGTATTTAAGCGCAGCGGAGTGAATTAGGGCACAGGGCCTTCTTAACTTTGATTTCCTTTGCTTCTGTCACATTGTATCACAATCAATGTTTTATTTAAACTTAGTTTTAGTATGTTAGAAAATGAATGGCAGCTTAGATGCACACTGCACCATGAACAGAGGCAATATGTAAGACAGCCATTGTCAAAAATATGCCCCAGACAGTATCTGTTTCCTTACCCTCCCAAAGTAGAAAACAGGGGATACATTTGCTTAAGGTAATTTTTTTCTGTGGAAGAAGTGATCACGATGATGCTCCCACTCCCAACAAACATGACTGAGTGATTGACTTTCAGAGGCCATATATACATAATGGAAAGCTGGGGGTGGGGCGGGGCAGTGTGGCAGAAAAAAGAAAGGTAGTACAATAGAGTAGTACAATAGATATTCCACAGAATAAAATATCTGCATATTTTCTATAGAAAAACAAGTACATATTGTGAAACACAGCATCTGTGAAAGACAGTAAATAGTCCCAGTTCCAAGGGTTTCCTTGAAGCATATAAGCTAAATTAAAAGTAAGGAGTTGCAAGATATCCTGGACATAAAATATAGTGATTAAGTACTAATTCAGACATTTCCAGGACACCTGTTTATTCGGGTTTCTTTTCCCTTTTTTAACTGTGGTATACTGGCTAAATTCCAACTATATCTATTATATTTTGGCACCCTACAGTTTCTCCTGAGCTTCAGCAGGTTATGGTATTTCGCCCCACTTTCTGCACTGAACTGCTCCACTGCTGTCTACTGTTAAACATCTACTGCACTGTGCCCAGAGGTAATTGCATATTCCAGCAGTTGAACGAATAATCCATATATATCCCATTCCTATAGTATAGGTGTTTTAGAAGGCTTAAGTTAATGTTTACGCGATTTGAGATCCTCAGATGAAAGGTTCTCTAATAAAAGCAGAAAATATTATGATAATTATATGCTGCACTCCCCTGTTTGATATATAGATGTTGCACTAACCCACTTCAGTACTCAAATCTATCACATGCAAGGCCAAATTCTAGTACGCTCACTCAGGTTGTGAAGCACCTTACTTCACAAGTAGTTCTAGTGAAGAAATATATCAGAATCTGGCAGTAAGAATTTCCGTTTAAAGTGGAAAATATTTACAGATCTTGTATACCTCTGAACCCAAAGTAGCACCAGTCAATCATCAGCTGTACTGTGCAACACCAGCAAAACCAGGCACCACAGCTATCGTAGGAGTAGTATCTCCTACTGTAAAACCATGCTGTAATATGGCTGCCTCTCAACTCCCTAGGCATTGGTCTATTGTAGTTGTCATCAGAACAGAAGCCCGAGGCAGATCTCTTATCTTCAAATAGGAAGTGGAAGCTGGAGCTAGATAAGCACATACAAATCTCTACTTATTTTTTTAAAAGTATAGAAAAATGTACTGAAAGTCCTTTTTTTGCCTTCCCCCCTGCACTGACCTCTGTGACCTCTTCTTGTCTGTCCTTAGACCGTATGCTCCTCAGTGAAAGCACTTAGCACATTGTTGGCTCTTACACCAAAACATTAACAACAATAATTCAAATCTCCACGTTTAGGGTTACTCCAAAGATATAACACTATTTTCAAAGTTTGAAGGAGTACAACCACGCTTTAACCATCACAATTTCTAAGAAAGAATGCCTAGAACACCTTCTTCAGAAGTCTCTCCAGGCTCAACATACATCTAGAAAAAGCCACTAGAACCTACTGCTAGATTTTTGAAAGATCCAGAATGGTACAAATATTCTGAATTGACTTGTTTAGGTGGTACCCTGGAATTTGATAAGTACATTTTCATAAGGATAGCCTTATTATTGCACTTGCACTCAAGCTGTGGATGGAAACCTGAGTACTTAAATCTACTAGCTGAATGAGAGTGAAAGTCACGTAATAAGAAACATCGGTATTCCGCTTGTTGCCCAGAATTTTATGGGTAAAAAAAAAATGCAAGGCAAAAGGAAAGCAGGTTCTCAGCTTGACAGAAAATGCCCTCTTCTAAGTAGTATCGTGTAACCTCCATTCATCGGATGACAAAAACTTCCATCCCATTTGCTATATTTTTACCTAATGCTAAATCCTGGAAGTTGTACAGTCCGAAGTCACACACCTTAGAAAATAGCTGTACTTTAATACTTTGATGGACTACAATTCCCCAAATCTCGCAACCCAAGGATAAAAGGTAATGTTGTAATAAATTTTGTGTGCAACCTGTAAAGGGCCCACTGGATTCTGTAATCATTTTTCTTTTTATATAAGTATAATATAGGATTGGAAAAGTATTTTGACAAGGATGTATGTGGCATGAAGCCTCTTTACAAACTGGTATTTACCTTTAAATGTTATTTTCTAAATAAATAGGTGTATCCTAGTCTTTCAACCTATCATTTATTTTGCTTTGGGTTTCTGATCAATCATACTTTATCTAGCAGTTTACTTTGTGCTAAGCAACTCCATCTGATATCTTCCTTTTCTCTTAAATTTCAATGGAAATATGAAACGAACAGATACAGTGACTCTTTTCTTCAGTGCACTCCTACATAAACACTGGCAATATTCTAAACACCATATTGTGTCCTTCCCAGCACTATAGATAAGACACCTAAATTAACTCTTAAGAAAAAAAAAAGAGTTCTTATCCAAAGATTGGATTTCTGCAAAAAGGCTCCACCCAATCTAGGATCATGGGCTGTAATAAAATCAGCTTCAATCATCCTCTCACAAGTAACCCCACCTTCTGCTAACCAGTTGAGAACTACTGCAGCAGGACAGATTTAAACTCAGTCAAACTCTTGAGCCTACCATAGTCTATTTACAAGATAAATAATTGGGTGGGTTTTCAGATCAGTAGAGATAATTAGCAGTAATCAACATTTTGCGGGACAAGAACAAATCTTCCTTTACTGCACCAATCTGCAACCATATGCTGTGTGCCTTGTAATAACCCAAACTCTAAGGGGAAAAAATAATCATGGAGGTGACCAGTGTATGGCAATACTGGAGTGGCGTGTCATGCGGCAATAATGAAGAGCCACAGAGTTGTTTTCTTCCACCACTGAATACAAGAAGCTTTATTCAACTATGGACAACTGTATCATCTTGAGAGCTACTATCTGTCTCTCTGCTTCATTATAGAGCTTCTCCTAGAATATTGCTCAGATTACTCAACCCTGTCCTGATTTAAAGAAACAGTACACATCCTAACATATATGTAGTGACTGAGGACAGTGTCACTGGATGCATCTTCATTTATCCGGTAATGTCAGGGACAGGTGTGGCCAGATCACTAGACATTTTCCAGGTGAATTTATTCATGAGAAAACATTATTATCACAGACCTTGAGGCCACCATGCTCCCAGCAGAATCACAGCAATGCAGAACTGTTAATACACAGAGATCTAATTAGCTTAAACAGAGTGAATGCTTTCTGGCATTCTTGGGCTACTGAAACAAAACAAGGCAAACAAGTGGATGTCCTCAGCTCTAGTGATTTATGAAGATAAGTACTAAAGAGCCATGAATCAGATTTTCAAAAGACGGTAAGGGAAATAAGCACTCAAATCCCACTGATTTGGGAGCGTAACTCCCTTAGGCTCCTCTGAAAATTCCATTCCCACAACACATGAAGAGTGCCACACAATTCTTCTTTGGGTCAAAAATAGAGTGAGAAAGAAATAGAGGGAAATTTCTGTCTACTACATACTTGAAAAATATGAGCGCTTAGTATTCTTCTTTCACCCTCTTGTAAGAACACGGTCTTTAAAATATGCCCCCCACCTTGAGGTATTTTACTCTAGAAAAAAGGCTAGCGGGACTGAAGTAGTATTTTAATCACAGCCTTCTCCAAAACCAAAAGGCAACTGAGAAGACATCTGTTGCAGAACTTCAGGAGGCTTAGAGTGAGGCTAGCAGATCTAGAAAGATATCCCCATCTTGTGCACTTGAACTGAAACTTGTGGGTATCAAATGGGATTTCCAGATAAACTAGCTGTTGTGAAGGGAAAAACTTGCCCTAGGTGAGCTGAAATGAAACAAGTTTATGATGAATAACAGCTGTCTGTCCACACTAGCAAATGTAGGATTAATAGGTTCTGCAGAACAACCATAATACCCCATTATGTTTTTCTTAAATCTGTGGAAGCCAAGAACTCCTCAGTTCAATCTTCCCTCTGATAGATCAGATTTTCTCCACCTTGAAATGTTGAAAAGTAGCAAAAGAATTGAGGATCTTCAAATCACTCTTTAGAAAAAAGGCCCCTGTCCTTTATGATACTGTGTATAAGAAAGCACATCCATAAATATTCTTGCTCAAGAACCAGGACTACAACTTTGATGTCTGTGAATTTAGCCTTAGTCTGCACTAGAGATGCTCCATCTTTAGAGCTATCCCAGCAAAGCCTCCTAGTGTAGATGTAGTTTACACTGGCCACAGGGTACTTTTGCCAGAATAGTTTACACCAGTTCCCTGAACTAAATAAACTATACCAGCAAGAACTTTTTTTTCCTTTTAGAACCGCATCTACACTAGAGCTTTTGCCAATATAAAAATATCCTAAAACAATCACACCTTTAATCAACATTGCTATACCAACAAAAGTTTCAAGGGCAGACCCGGCCTTTGTCTCACTGCCTCCCTGTTCCATGGATAGGATGAAATAAATCTGTAGCTTGAAGGGAGGGAGTAGAATTCTGTCAAGTGTTCTGAGGAGATAACTGACCAGTTGTTTGTCAAGAAGACCTTTTGACCTGGAAAGTTTTTAAGTCTACCCCAAAGGGAAGAGCAGAGAGATGTGTACTAATATAAACATTTCTCTTTATCTGGCGTTGAGTTCTCCAGGAACTCTGGTTTTCCTGTAAGCTCTGGCAATATAAGGACATTTGAATCTGGATCTGAATGGTGATTTTTTTGCAGATCTATGGACACTCAAGTGATCCCAGTAAGAGTAATAAATATATAGAAAAGGAGTTGTTGGGGTCTTTTTACTAGTAATGAGTTATCATCATAGAGATCCTATAAAGCCTGGTCCTCAAGCACCCAATATGTCATGTTAAGGGGTGTGGCAACATGAAAATGACTTAGATTGAAAGTTATAATGGCAGGTTCAGACCCAAATCTCTCTCCTCTCAGGAGAAAAGTGGACAATATCATAATAGACAAAGAAATATTATGAAGGACTTTTGAGGGTAAGTAAAGATTCTAAGTTTCCCTTGTGTACTCTTGAATTCATAGGGAACTTCTTGCTCCTGCATCTGTAACTAAGAGTTTAATGCCTGTAAACATAGAGCAGCCATGATCTCTGAAATGTATTCATTCATTTAAAAAAAATTGACACCACTTGCTGTCTCTCTTTCATGGTGGTGAAGTATGCTAGAAGCCTTGGTCTTTCTGTGGGCTGGAAGAAGGGGCCAAAAATGACTCGAAAGGAACTCTGTGGGGAAAGGAAGAAGTATTGACAGCCGGGGTCTGAAGGATGTGAAGAATTTCTTCCACCAATGCCTCGTCTGCCCTGACCCCACACATGCATCTGAAGCTCTGATTAGGTGCCTGATTAGATAGAGATTAACTTTAATAGATCTCAGGAACTCTTGGGCTTCTACTTTGCCTGCAACTGTGTCATGTTTCTGCCAGCAAAAGTCCAAGCAACTTTTTTCATATCCCCCTACCAAGTAAACTAAGATTTTAATTGTGTTTACTATTCTAAAATCTAAGATGTAGGCTAATATTAATATATATTCTATTTAAGAATAAATAGATAAATAAATAGTCATAATGTTTCTATTTATATCACAATGTGTGGCAAGGCACCTCTTCTCTCTCACCAGCCTTACCATATCTCTGCTCTGGCAATGGTGGGCCTGGGGTAATCAGTCTCACTCAGGCAGGGTTTGCCTTCCCTCTTTTGTGCTCCCTTGGTTTTGTTGTCAGGGTAGGCCTGAGGGTAAGCTCAGCACCTAAGGGTGCTCCTTCCCCACTCAAAAAGGGAAAAAGTCCCATAGACCCATAGGTCCCATAGATCCACAGACATTCTAAGGCTAACATATCTGTTTTCCACTACCCTTGTCATAAATATAAAGGGAAGGGTAAACCCCTTTGAAATCCCTCCTGGCCAGGGGAAAGCTCCTCTCACCTGTAAAGGGTTAAGAAGCTAAAGGTAACCTCGCTGGCACCTGACCAAAATGACCAATGAGGAGACAAGATACTTTCAAAAGCTGGGAGGAGGGAGAGAAAAAAAGGGTCTGGGTCTGTCTGTATGCTGGTCTTTGCCAGGGACAGAACAGGAATGGAGTCTTAGAACTTTTAGTAAGTAATCTAGCTAGGTATGTGTTAGATTATGATTTCTTTAAATGGCTGAGAAAAGAACTGTGCTGAATAGAATAACTATTTCTGTCTGTGCATCTTTTTTGTAACTTAAGGTTTTGCCTAGAGGGGTTCTCTATGTTTTTGAATCTAATTACCCTGTAAGATATCTACCATCCTGATTTTACAGGGGGGATTTCTTTATTTCTATTTACTTCTATTTTTTATTAAAAGTCTTCTTGTAAAAACTGAATGCTTTTTCATTGTTCTCAGATCCAAGGGTTTGGGTCTGTGGTCACCTATGCAAATTGGTGAGGCTTTTTATCCAACATTTCCCAGGAAAGGGGGGGTGCAAGTGTTGGGAGGATTGTTCATTGCCCTTAAGATCCAAGGGTCTGGGTCTGTAGTCACCTAGGCAAATTGGTGAGGCTTTTTACCAAACCTTGTCCAGGAAGTGGGGTGCAAGGTTTTGGGAAGTATTTTGGGGGGAAAGACGCATCCAAACAGCTTTTCCCCAGTAACCAGTATTAGTTTGGTGGTGGTAGCGGCCATTCCAAGGATAACGGGTGTAATATTTTGTACCTTGGGGAAGTTTTGACCTAAGCTGGTAAAGATAAGCTGAGGAGGTTTTTCATGCAGGTCCCCACATCTGTACCCTAGAGTTCAGAGTGGGGGAGGAACCTTGACAACCCTCTTGCAGCCATCTGGCCTGACTTTATCACACATGTTAATGACAGTGTATTTTTAAGACAAATATGGTTGTCATATAGGTGACCATGAATTTAGGCTTCCTTCAAAAAAGGCACAATTTATAGATATGATCTTGCAATCTGATTCATGAAGGTGGACCCTTACGCCCCACAGAATGTTTTGAAGTTAATAGGCCTTTACATTGGTGCAGGGGTTCTCAGAATTTAAGATCTAGAATACCACTTTTAAACACAAAGGAACTTGGCAAGCGACCTATGTAATTTTAATCGGAGTAGTTATAAGGGACTGACACTATACTTTTTTTTTTAATCAGCCCAAGTATCACCTGAGCATTGCCTGCATACTGCCAGAGATACGTATGCCACAGTATGAGAACTGCAGTACCGTGCTATCCACAGTGGATATCCCACTGACAAATTATTTAAATATAGTCTAATTATTGCCCTTAGTTGTAACTAAACTTGGTATTATTGAACAATGTTGAGTTCAGAATTTCTCAGTGAGAAAAAATAATGCTGGGCACTTTTAGGACCACTATTATTTCGACGTAGGTTTGGCTGTTTGTGCTTCAGTTGCCCAGTTTGAAAGTATTACTGCAGAGAATCTAAATTGCCATTGCACACCTATATAATTGGGGGGAAAATGTCCAATTGAACTATAACACTTCAGACTTGAGGCTTCAGACTCAACATCCCACTTCAATTGTTTCAGGTAAGATAGCTCTACATGGCACATTTTTAAAAAAGTACCTTAATAGCGAAAGTTCCTTTTTAAAGAAAAAAAAGGAATGCTTGGATTCTTCAGAATGTGAATCTTTGTCATGAGGACCTAGATAAATACATCAAGCAGACCATGAGTTTGACATCCCATCTCTGCAGGATAAAATCATACTCTTGAGTTAAAACATCTGATTCTAGCTCAAGCTTTGAAGTAATAATTCAATGGTCAATTCTCCTTTTCTTGGAAACACTGGTAGAACTTAAAACATGCCCCATGATGGCACCATAAAGATCTGGAACACTGCTTCCCTTGATGCGAGGCAGAAAGCTTGGTGTCAGTGTAGCGATATGTGAAGATTAATCTGTTCAACCACATGTGGGATCCTCAGCAATATGAACAGATATCATATAGCCTCCAAATACCTGACCTTAAACAGGTCTTGACACTTCTGTCAAGTTGAATGTTAAGAGGAACAGGATAGAATAGCTCACAACAATATGCTTAACACATGATATCTGTTCCTTCTGCAAAATGATGTAATTTCATTGAAGGGGATTACATTCCTAATTTCTTTCTTTAGAAAATTCACAAACACATAACTAATGTTCAGAATTTCTTCAAATGACTTCTAATAAACATAATACTCAAGATAAATCACTACAATTAAACATTTTGTAAAGTGTCTCATGCACCTATTTAAAATACATGTATTGTTCTATGCTCTAATTCTGTCCTCCCTCTCCCTTAAATGGAAGGATTTTCTCTCTCTGCATCCATTAGAATAATAGAATCATAGAAGACTAGGGTTGGAAGAGACCTCAGGAGGTCATCTAGTCCGACCCCCAGCTCAAAGCAGGGCCAAAACCAACTAAATCATCCTAGCCAGGGCTTTGTCAAGCCGTGCCTTAAAAACCTCTAAGGATGGAGATTCCACCACTTCCATAGGTAACCCATTGCAGTGCTTCATCACCCTCCTACTGAAATAGTTTTTTCCTAATATCCAACCTAGACCTCCCGCACTGCAATTTGAGACCACTGCTCCTTGTTCTGTCATCTGCCATCACTGAGAACAGCCTAGCTCCATCCTCTTTGGCACTCCCCTTCAGGTAGTTGAAGGCTGCTATCAAATCCCCCCTCACTCTTCTCTTTTGCAGATTGAATAAGCACTGTTCCTCCAGCCTCTCCTCATAAGTCATGTGCCCCAGCCCCCTAATAATTTTTGTTGCACTCCATTGGATTCTCTCCAATTTGTCCACATCCTTTCTGTAGTGGGGGGCCCAAAACTGGATGCAATAACACCAGTGCCGAATAGAGGAGAATAATCACTTCCCTTGATCTGCTGACAATGCTACTACTAATGTAGCCCAATATGCCGTTAGCCTTCTTGGCAACAAGGGCACACTTCTGACTCATATCCAGCTTCTAATCTGCTGTAATCCCCAGGTCCTTTTCTGCAGAACTTCCGCTTAGCTGAGTCGGTCCCCAGCCCGTAGCAGTGCATGGGATTTTTCCATCCTAAGTGCAGGACTTTGCACTTGTCCTTGTTGAACCTCATCAGATTTTGTTTGGCCCAATCCTCCAATGTGTCCAGGTCACTCTGCAACCTATTCCTACCCTCTGGCATATCTACCTCTCCCCCTATGTTAGTGTCATCCGCAAACTTGCTAAGGGTTCAGTCCATCCCATCACCCCATCATTAATGAAGATGTTGAACAGAACCGGCCCCAGGACTGACCCTTGGGGCACTCTGCTCGATACCGGCTGCCAATTAGACATCAAGCCGTTGATCACTATCCATTGAGCCTGACAATCTAGTCAGCTTTCTATCCACCTTATAGTCCATTCATCCAATCCATACTTTTTTAACTTGCTGGCAAGAATACTGTGGGATACCCTATCAAAAGCTTTGCTAAAGTCAAGGTATATCACGACCATCGCTTTCCCCATATCCACAAAGCTAGTTGTCTCATCACAGAAGGCAATCAGGTTGGTCAGGCATCCATGTTGGTGAATCCATGTTGACTGTTTCTGACCAGCTTTATTTATGTTCAGATTTTTCTGAAGGACAATCAAAGCTTTCAGGTCTTTACAATAACCACTACTAGAGGCCATTTTGAATTCTGCTGTGACGAAAAAGTCTTCATAGCCACTTTAGGAAATGTAAAATGCAAAAATTTTGCTGGTAAAATCCAAGGAGAGTCTTCCAACCCACCCCAGTGAAGCAAATGGGTTAATGCTTCAATAATATCTTTGAACAAGAAGGCAGCCCCCTTTACTTTAAGATCTAATTTTCTTCTCAGTTACACTGATTAGATACTAATGTAATTCTATTGATTTCAAGTCAGTCCAGATTTATCCCAGTCTAAGAGAGATGAGGCTAAACTCCTACCTATCTGGTAATGGAAAGGCACTAGTTCCTTCATAGTTGAGATTTAGGCTGCCTTCCCATTTTGTTAGACAAGGTGGGTGAGGTAGTATATTTTATTGAACCAGTTTCTGTTAGCAAAAGAAGCTTCTGAGCTTACACAAAGATCTTCTTCAGATACTGAGAGTTGAAAAAGAGCTCCGTGTAAGCTCAGAAGCTAGTTTCTTTGATCAACAGAAGATGGACCACTAAAAGTTATGACCTCACCCACCTTGTCTCTCTGATATCTTAGGCAAAACATGGCTCCAACACTGCTTCCCATTTTGTGTCACTCAGTATTTCTACACTGCTGCTGCAAGTGTAATTTCCAGCTTGGGTAGATGAACACTCACAATCTTTGATTGAGCTAGTACGCTAAAAATATCAGTGTAGCAGTGGAGGCGTGGGTGTTGGCATGCCTCTCGGTAAGTATTTGGGTGGCTGTCATAAATATAAAGGGAAGGGTAAACACCTTTAAATCCCTCCTGGCCAGAGGAAAAACCCTTTCACCTGTAAAGGGTTAAGAAGCTAAGAGAACCTCGCTGGCACTTGACCAAAATGACCAATGACGAGACAAGATACTTTAAAAGCTGGAGGGGGTGGGAGAAACAAAGGTTCTCTCTGTCTGTGTGATGCTTTTGCCGGGAACAGAAAAGGAATGGAGTCTTAGAACTTAGTAAGTACTCTAGCAAGGTAATGCATTAGATTCTGTTTTGTTTAAATGGCTGATAAAATAAGCTGTGCTGAATGGAATGTATATTCCTGTTTTTGTGTCTTTTTGTAATTTAAGGTTTTGCATAGAGGGATTCTCTATGTTTTGAATCTGATTACCCTGTAAGGTATTTACCATCCTGATTTTACAGAGGTGATTCTTTTACTTTTTTTCTTCAATTAAAATTCTTCTTTTAAGAACCTGATTGCTTTTTTCATTGTTCTTAAGATCCAAGGGTTTGGGTCTGTGTTCACCTGTGCAAATTGGTGAGGATTTTTATCAAGCCTTCCCCAGGAAAGGGGTGTAGGGTTTGGGAGGATTTTGGGGGGAAAGATGTTTCCAAGCAGGCTCTTTCCCTGTTATATATTTGTTAGACGCTTGGTGGTGGCAGCAATAAAGTCCAAGGGCAAAAGGTAAAATAGTTTGTACCTTGGGGAAGTTTTAACCTAAGCTGGTAAGAATAAGCTTAGGGGGTTTTCATACAGGTCCCTACATCTGTACCCTAGAGTTCAGAGTGGGGAAGGAAACTTGACAGTGGCTATACTGTGCCGCCGTGGCTACATTGTTACTTTTATCATGCTAGCTTGATCAAAGCTAGTGCATGAATGTCTACCCAAGTTGGAAATTACATCTCTGGCTGCAATGTGGATGCACCCTCATTAGGATTCTGAATCCAAACTTTGCCATAACCAAACTAATTTACCTGGAAATTCATATGCTAGATCTTAACATAAGTGAAGGGGTTTTTTTTGGCCTGAATGGTTTGGCAAAAATTGGACAACTCGTTTGGACAAAATGAAGTCAGAGGATGCAAAAATAAAGGGCTTTTCCTTTTGAAATATTTCCCTTACCTATAATTGGCTCCTCAGAATTACAAAATGGCTTGGCCAAAAAAAGCTATATTTGTTTTAGTCCTCTTGTGCTTTTTTTCTTTAAACTAGTTTTGCAATCTGGATAGAATTACTTATATAGCTAGTTGGAATTTTTTCAAAATATTTTGATAAAAACAAAACAAATATGCATTTTCCCACAAAAAATGTTTCCTTACCAACTGTAATTTTTTTCTCACATTTTCCATGTGCCCAATAAAGCCTGCATGGTACAGGTATGTGTTTAAAGCACTCTTCAGACTAAAGCACACTTAACATGAAGAATAATGTTGTAAGTTGACCATGCTTATTCAGTAACCAAAAAAAAAAAAAACCTGTTTGGGTGAAATAAAAGTAGTAGTAGTAGATAGCTTAAAGGTGAAGTCAAGGAAGCACTTGAAAATTGGCTAAGATCTGGCTAATAGCTAAGAAATAGGTTTCAGAGTAGCAGCCGCGTTAGTCTGTATTTGCAAAAAGAAAAGGAGTACTTGTGGCACCTTAGAGACTAACCAATTTATTTGAGCATAAGCTTTCGTGAGCTACAGCTTCATCCGATGAAGTGAGCTGTAGCTCACGAAAGCTTATGCTCAAATAAATTGGTTAGACTCTAAGGTGCCACAAGTACTCCTTTTCTTTTAGCTAAGAAATATTCATTATCATTCGCCTGGAACAGTGGACAACTGTGGTGAGACCAGAGAGAGGGTAATTTACTTTATTAAAGTTAGGGAAGGGTTTTTTTCTTTCATTTTCTTTCTTTCTCTTTTTCTTCAAGCTATTGTATCTCTATCGCGGAGCAATGATACTTTAGATAACTTTCAAATTTAAATTCGGGTTTCCAGAAGAAATGTTTGCTGTATTTGATTTTCAGCCACCTTTTATTTATGGTTGAATACTTCACTGAGCTGTATGAAATGCACTGTCAGGAAGATTAGTTTTAGTTAGTATCAGTAGATCTTCTGAGAAGAATGTGAATTATTAAGAGATTGAGGAAAATGCTGATCATGCAAGTTTCTCAATGTTACCTGCTGCAATGTGCTTTCCACATTCACAATCTAGTTTTTCCTTCCACGAGGCTCACAATAAAAATTTCCTTCTTACTTTCTGATCTCAAATCCTTTTAACTATATTTTTTTCTGAATTATGTTTATTGTAATAGCACCACACAACAAAGTACATTATTATAGTATCTCTCATCACTAACAGATATTGGATGATATCTCAATACTATCACAGTACAATAAGGAGGGGAAGGGAGTTCTAACCTACATATACCTCTAAAATAAGTTTTGTTTTGTTTTTAAGTTAACCTACAGCTTCCATCAGAGGACCAGAACAATTTGTAAATGTTCACGTATTTGGATGCAGCATCTTATTTCTTCTTGTTTAGTACATAATTTAGGCCCTTATCAGTGAAGCTTGTAAATATGAGTACTAGTTATATGCTAGAATTTCCTCTCTGAAAATATTTGTGCAGCTGTGTAATACTCAAGGTGAGTTATTGCATATTTCAACCACAATTAAACAGAGATCTGACATTTACAATTTTCATGTAGCTGCAATGAGCTCCCAGATCCCCACTGCAACAGGCAATCAGCCTCTGCGCTTGCTAATAAGCAGCACACTTTGTTTCTACTGAGAGCTATGGGTGAACAAAGGAAAAACCCTCAGATTGTTCAGAAAAGTTATTTGGTTGTTTTGATCCTCACAAGTGTTGCTTTAGGGCAGGAGTACGGTTAAGAGCCCTGTGACGATTGGGGTAGAACAGGAGATTTCAAAATGGAAAGAGAATATCTCTGCACAATTTATAACCTGGTCTTTAGGAATTATCACAATATGTTCTCAACAGTATATCAAATGTACTTACAAAAATTGATGCCAGCAAGATCCAGCAAAGGTTATTTTAAATATGTAGGCAATTGGAACATGAGTTTAAAATAGACTCTCAAGTATGGTAGCTCCAGTGACTTATACATACATCTAATGGATCAAGGTTAAAAGGACATAAAGAGAAGAATCTCCAGCTTTTTCATTATATATCTCCTCCCATTTTAAGCACCCCTTTAATGTGGTCCCCCATTACTGTCATGCAGCCTCTGTTTAGGAGGACTGAAGGAGACTCCATCTATCAGTACACATCAATGTTACTTTTTGAATATTGTGGCATGGGATGCTAGAGACTGACACTAGAAGGACTAGAGAAAGATGCCCAGTACTGAAAATGCAGCCATCAGAGCCCCCTCCACTCACGCCAGGTGTAAGTCTGAAATATGAAGGTTTCTCCTCTCCCTTGTTAAATTTGCAACAAGTGACATTAACGGGCTCAACAGATGGAAGCCTCATTCAGTCCTCGTTGCCAGAGGATGTGTGATTGGGATAAAAGATCTTGCAAACAATGAGATTTTAAATGGTAGTCGTTTTAACAAGATAAGCATACTAGGGGTCCTACTCTCTTGTCTGTTTCATTCATTACTAATCTACCAGGACAGACCTGACTGATCTTCTGTACAATGGTATGTTTATTAATTTTGTAGAAAAGATCAAATAGTTTGAGACCTTTCTCCCATGTTTTCATTTTAGTGGTATTAGCAATTCTATAAATCCTACAACAAAGAGCTATTCATGGGGTGCTCATTTATAATGTATCTACTCAGAATGCTACTTTAATGTATCCCTGTTCACAGGGATATTTAGATTGAATTCATAAAATAAAACCCTATTGTTTGGATATGCTTCTTTTTATACAGAATTCTCCCGCCACATTTCTGTGAGCAAGGAAGGTGATGGATCTCTCACACTTCTTAAGCCATATCCTTGGTCCCTGCTTAGTCCCTTTGCACTAACAGAATGACACAGGTACCTTAATTACCCTCAGAAGAGCTGATGAGAATTCCTAAATTGTGGGGAAATCCTTGGCTCCTCCTCTCCCCCACAGTGCCAGGGGTGTATTGGATACAGGAAGCCACATTGTCGGGTACAGTGGAACAGTTCTGTAGCCTACGATTAGGTAGTATCTGCCTCCCACTGCAACTCAGCTGAGCGAAGTGTAAGCCCAAGGCAGACTGGGGACTGTGCCTCTCTAACTCTATTTATTGTGGTCAACTTGTGCAAGTTCCTCCACTGTGCTGTAACAACACACTTCTACAAGCAAGGGTTTCCCAGAAGCAGCAATGGTCAGAAGACCCCCTGATAGAATGGCTCCATGCTTCCAAAGGAACTGGGAAGGGCAGGAGGCAGGGAACAGTCTGAGGGTACAGGGTCCCCCCAAATGATTGTCTCTGAGTTTCAGATGACTCCCCCAAGATCTGCACAGATCTCAAGAAATCCGAAGATTTTGAGGGTTGAACCCAATGACACTTATGAGGGGAAACCTCACCTCCTTCCTCTTCACTAATGACGAAAGTGAATACTAAAACTGATCAGAAAATGTCCACCACAACCACCCCCTATGGTAAAAATGACTTTTCAGTGAAAAATTGAAAGCTGGTTATTTTTGTCCAAAAAATGATTTTTTTTTATTCAGAAAGGCCACCGGGGTGTCCATGGGAGTTGTATCTCAGATGCCCACATTCTCCTTTGTAGAGTGAGCTTCCTGGCCATACTACATCTTTCATTTTGCACCTACATCTCTCCTCTTGTCCCTAGCCACAATGCATCATGGGAGATGCAGTCCAGCAAGGAAACCCAACACACAGAGGAGATGGGACAAGAGGTAAAACTACAACTTCCACAAGGAACCATGGTGATATTTCCAAATGAATCTCTTTCAATTTTGGCTGAAATATTTAAGTTTCCAGCTGCCAAGCAAAATCTTTTCAGTTTGGGGGTATTTGCTTTTGCTATGAAAAGTTGAATCTCCCCCCCCCAAGAAATTTTGTTTAATCAAACCCCTACTTTTCCATAAACAAATATTTTCACTACTAATGTTTTGACCAGTCCTAGTGTGTCCACATTACACATATTAGGATGAAACTCAGGGAGTTTAATAGTATACTAAATAAATTATTCCCATACAGGTGGACATGAAGCACAGAATTAGAAAAGTTTGACTAAAGCATCATACACCAGTTTGGTTTCACAAACACCTCTTTTTAGGCAAGTGGGGAAGGGGGTGAGTAGGCTGTTAGCATGCTGACAGGGAGAGATGCTGTGACACATTAGGCTGCAGAAGGCAGTCTATTTAACTCTGCCAGCAATGTGATTAACTGGGCTGAGAGGTACTGTTACAAGCTGGCAGGGAAAGATTAAAGTGGAGATCAGGCCCGCGCATATAGGCCTTTTGTAGTTTTACCCTTTGGGTCTGCACGTACCTTTAGGTGAAGGAATAACAATCCACTGTTTTGAGAAATATGTTTCTGTTTGTTATTGAAATCTTATTGTGTCAGTGGCTCTGGGAGGAAAAGGGCTTACAAGGGCCAAACCCAGTTTTGCCAGTCAGGTGGTAAACGGGGCCTGTAGCCCAGAGATCCAGTCTTAAAATGGTAGGATTGCGCGATTCCAGAGTGAGGTATACTCGAGATGGATCAAAAGAGGACTAAAGCACAGCACACACTGTAACTATGACCCTGGCCTTGTATTATTATGCTCTTTGCAGAACTTTATGTTGTTCTTTATGGTGTTTATAATCATCTGGACTTTGCTATGACCTAATTCCTAAGTATCCTTGACTCATATTCCTAAACATACCCAGTTAAAAACTTTTACACACAGAGAAAAAATTACAATTTCCACATCAGGTACAAGATACCTCACCTTGTGGGCTGCTGCTTATTTACTAGATATAATATAACTATGGAGGCTATAACCATTTCTCACCAAGAAACATTATTTTTAAGAGAGATTTGTGTATAATTTGTTCTGCTTGCTACAGCTGTGGATATATGAAGGCAACAAACATTTAAATCCTAGGCCCTCTGTGTTTGCTAACATGGTGCAGAAATAAACTGTCATATTTAATCACAGACAGTAGCATGGAATATGAGCTGGTAAAGCTGAATGTTAAGAAACAATGCTAGTAGCCAGATGGGGTCAGGTTGACATACATTTTTAAGTCTGATTTACAGAGCATATGATTTATGTCTGTTCTGTTTAAATCAATAAGGACAAATATTGTTTATCAAATCTGACGGAAAACAGCAGAACAGGTTTCACGATGCAATGCTATTTACTGATGCCCAATATAGTCTGATAGTGTGATTTAACAAGGGCTGTTTCACACAATGCTTTTTCTTAAAAACCTAGACGTGGATTGGAGATTTCTTTAAATGCAAATGGTAATATATATATATATATATATATATATATTCCTTGCTGAAATAGAGTTACTGCCAGTATTGAAATAGACAAAATATTTAAACAAGAAAATGACAACAGAAGGCAAGAAAAAACTAAAGCTTACCGAATTATGGCTTGACCTCGTGTTCACTAAAGTCAATGGAAAAACTCCCATTGACTTCAATGGTTCAGGATAAGGCATTTAGTGCCAGTGTTAAGTTCCTATGTAAGAGGATTTAAAACAGATGAACTTCAACTAAGACTTCAAGAGAATTCACTCCATTTTCCTTTTGCTTTCCTGGCCTCTTCAGTTTTCATGTTGAGATTTTATGCTCACTCTGGGTAGTTTAGAAATTTCTAAATTATTGTGACCATGGGGGGTTAGTTTTAAATTCATGTGGCTCACAGGTTCCACTCATTATGGAGCTTCAGGCAATCATTTCATCGACTGAGGTCTGCTTTAATTGTTCTGTCTTGCTTTCAGTTAAACTTAATGCACCTAAAAAATTCCATTTAAATACAAATTGTTTAAAATAGATTTTTAAACAACAGCATGCTTCATAGTTGATTTTTAAAGCAGTTATTTGTGTTTCCAGAGGGAGTTTTGATGTCTGCCTAATTCCACAATTATAAATTAAGATTAAAAATGTAATATATTTTCTAAAGGAATTTTGGAGAATCGGCTCTCTAATAAAAATTCTTCCCTCTTTATAACTTGTTAATATTTCTGTGAGAAATGTTCCTACTCTGTTAAAAATTAAAAGGGAAAAATAATCTATTTAAGAAATCCATGAGTTCAGCTGCAACTCTTAGCTAAAATGAAATATTTTTCAAGTGACATATTGGCAAAGAACATGCAAATTAGAACATTTGTATCACTTTAAGTAATGGAAAAAATGAAACATAGAAAGGTCTATGAACATTAGCTCTACAAATGGCAGGTAGTTCAGCAAGAACTCTGAGCTAGGCTAATTTAACATTTTTTAAAAAAGCAGGAATGGCCAGAGTATAAAGACAATATACAAAGAATTACACAAAACAACTCTAGAAGTGTTTCCAGAACCTCTGTTGGGTCTAGAGACTTCCACACACATCTTGGACTGTCTGGGCACTCGAATTAATCTGGTGTAATTTATAACACAATGGCAATAGCTCCAATTGAACATTAGAGCATCCAGGGATAGTCAAGGTATAGCGTTGCCTAAAGGCATCCATATACAGGCCTTGTTTCAGGAAAGCATTCTTGACCACTTAAGCAAGCACAGGACTTAATGGACTGTTTAAAACTAAGCACATGTTTAATTTATTTCCTAAGGCACCTAAATAAGTGGCCTGATTTTCAGAGGTGCTGAGCCCCCAGTAGTTTCTCAATGGAGCCCTACTTGGCTGCAAGGATGCTTCTGGACAGAGCACAATCGGAGCCCACATGTATAGATATATGCAATTCAATTAGCAAGCAGCAGTAATGAATTTGGAAAAAAAGAAAAACGTCAATGTTAGGGTCAAGTATATTGTAAAACAAAATGTTGCAAGGGGAAGATCAGCCAATTTATTGCCCTGAGCCATGTTCTTTACTTATTAAAAAAAAAAAAAAAGCTGAGCAAGTAAGGGAGAACAGTAGTTGGTGCTGATGAAGTATGTCGGTGTGAAGAGCCAAGGAAGCAGAAAAGAGTCAACAAGCATCTAGGAGTTCAGCTTTCTGTGAACACAGAAAACAAGCAACTAAATAAACAAATCCAAAATACAGTTATCAGAGTAACAGCCGTGTTAGTCTGTATTCGCAAAAAGAAAAGGAGTACTTGTGGCACCTTAGAGACTAACCAATTTATTTGAGCATAAGCTTTTGTGAGCTACAGCTCACTTCATCGGATGCATACTGTGGAAAGTGTAGAAGATCTTTTTATACACACAAAGCATGAAAAATACCACCCCCCACCCCACTCTCCTGCTGGTAATAGCTTATCTAAAGTGATCACTCTCCTTACATTGTGTATGATAATCAAGTTGGGCCCTTTCCAGCACAAATCCAGGTTCTCTCACAAATCTCACAAAGGATGACCCAACACTCTCACAAATCTTGGGAGACAGGCCAGTGCTTGCCTACAGACAGCCCCCCAATCTGAAGCAAATACTCACCAGCAACCACAAACCACACAACAGAACCACTAACCCAGGAACCTATCCTTGCAACAAAACCCGTTGCCAACTGTGCTCACATATCTATTCGGGGACACCATCACAGGGCCTAAGAACATCAGCCACACTATCAGAGGCTTGTTCACCTGCACATCCACCAATGTGATATATGTCATCATGTGCCAGCAATGCCCCTCTGCCATATATATTGGTCAAACTGGACAGTCTCTACGTAAAAGAATAAATGGACACAAATCAGATGTCAAGAATTATAACATTCATAAACCAGTCGGAGAACACTTCAATCTCTCTGGTCATGCGATTACAGACATTAAAGTTGTGATATTACAACAAAAAAACTTCAAATCCAGACTCCAGCGAGAAACTGTTGAATTGGAATTCATTTGCAAATTGGATACAATTAACTTAGGCTTGAATAGAGACTGGGAGTGGCTAAGTCATTATGCAAGGTAACCTATTTCCCCTTGTTTTTTCCTACCCCCCACCCCCTCCTCAGACGTTCTTGTTAAACCCTGGATTTATGCTGGAAATGGCCCACCTTGATTATCATACACATTGTAAGGAGAGTGGTCACTTTAGATAAGCTATTACCAGCCGGAGAGTGGGCTTGTGTGTTGGGGGTGGGGGGGTGAGAGAACCTGGATTTGTGCTGGAAATGGCCCAACTTGATTATCATACACATTGTAAGGAGAGTGATCACTTTAGATAAGCTATTACCAGCAGGAGAGTAGGATGGGGGGAGAGAAAACCTTTTGTAGTGGTAAACACCCATTTTTTCATGGTTTGTATGTATAAGAACATCTTCTGTATTTTCCACAGTATGCATCCGATGAAGTGAGCTGTAGCTCACGAAAGCTTATGCTCAAATAAATTGGTTAGTCTCTAAGGTGCCACAAGTACTCCTTTTCTTTTTTTGAAAATACAGTTAGTATGTGAAGCCACAGTCACTTCAGTGAACATGGCTAATGGGGAGAGCTGCTCCTTATCATAGTGGAATGCTCCACTGGGGCTTCAGTTTAATATGTACTCAAGACTTTGCAAGTCTACTATACTACAGTCACTAGTATATTATAAAGTACTGTCCTAAATATTTATAATTGAACTTGTTTAACACTTGTTAAAATAAATGATACTATCCACTTGTTGTGAGGCAATTGCCTTGATCTTTTATCAGGTTTCATTTATTCACTAATTCACCCCATTTGAAGTCTGCACTGTCTCTCCCAATCATTAATAGAAAGGCTCTAATATACTCTGAACATTGTTTATTTGTTTATTTATAGATAAAACAAGTTTTACAAAAAGTTTTAATTCATGCAGAATCTATTATTTTAGGCCTATTCATAAAAAATATTTTTTTCATCATACAAGTCAGATGGAGAATTCCACTTCTCTTTATTAAATGCTCGGAAATGTCTCAGCAGGTGACTCTTACTTATTTTGCATCAGTTACATCAGTAATGCTAAATACTGTATCCTGAAAAAGCATGTTCAGCATATCAGAAAGCACAGTTATGACAATATGATCAATCACAGCCCACTTTTTATTCTGGCAAGTAATGGACACACAAAGAAAGAGACATCTATTTTATTTTTACCTGTCTGGATGACATATCAATAGCAAAGAATGCAAAGGAAATTAAATTTTGTCTTGGCAAAAACAGTTTCTCTCGCCTGAAAAAGAAAGGATGTTTCTTCTATTTTTGAAAAAATTCAAAATGTGACTCCTCTGGACTCCCAGATTCCATCTCCCAGAGATAGACATTTTACAGAAAAATAGTATTTGTATATAGATGTTCTATTTAATTTCCAAGGACAAGTGAGTAAAACAATTGTGAAGTCACTGCAAAATACATAGAATAATAGAATATCAGAGTTGGAAGGGACCTCTGGAGGTCATCTACTCCAACCCCCTGCCCAGAGCAGGACCAATCCCAACTAAATCACCTCAGCCAGGGCTTTGTCAAGCCTGACCTTAAAAACTTCTAAGGAAGGGGATTCCACCACCTCCCTAGGTAGACTGCACCAAGTTTTTTCTTCTAATATGTAATTTCTATGCCTAATATGCCATATAAAAAATCACCTCTTTTGGGGAGGGTTAGAAAGAGGCATGGAAATAAGAATGATATTGCCTTAAACTTCTCATCAACCATGTGAGTAAACACAATCACAGAATCTAAAAATAATACATTACAATCAGAGAAAGCTGGCGGATATGGCCCAACAAAGCTAATGGTGTACAGGGGAAGTCACTATAGGGTATCTCCTCATAAGGCTGATTCAGATCACAGAATTGATACTGCATTTTTGGGGAGCTACTGGCTGATCATCATTACATGTGTATCACCTACCAATGTAGGCCAGTGGCAGCTACTGCCCAGAATACCTGGTGGAGTTCCAGGTAGTTCTCTCTCCTCCCCCTCATGAGTTGACCATATTTTCAAAGTGAAAAACTTGAAACTCTGAAGTCAGGAGGTCACAGGAACATATTTTGTTGAGTGATAAGGGAGGTTGGTAGGGAAATTGGAAGAAAAAGTATGCCTCTTCCCTCGCCTAGCCCTCAGACCCTTTCTGTGATAAAAAAGCAAGCATGACGAGCATGGGGGGAGAATACAGTGGGTTTTCCCCCACTTACTTTGCCTTTTTTGCTCTCCAAAAATTCAAAGTTTTCATTAAACTTGTATTCCCTGCTTTGTGCATCATATGTACTGCAGGGCCAGAAGTCCCCAAGCGCAGATAATTATACTGCAGCCATAAGGAACTGGAGCAGCTCAAGCCCCCGGTGGCTGCAGAGTCTCCAGTGGCAGCAGACAGTGCTGCACTATATATAGTCCATCAACCTCACCACACAGCTGAGACATTATTCGTGGGATTAGCCCAATTAGCCTCTTCTGACTAGCAGCCCTTGACATAACTATTAAAATGACTCTCGTTACTCTCGTGTCTGAGCACCTAGAATAGCTTTCTGCTGACCTATAAAACAAGCTTTAAGAGCATTTTTCACTAGGTGCCATAATCTCCATTACTGCTGTGTAAATGATCATAACAAATATTTTATCTGGTAAAGTTAGCCTCCAACTGCTCTGAGAATACCCAAAAGCTGATAATTTTCTGAAATATATTATTTATTCATTTTTATTTGATTAGTAGCTTTTCAATTGTTTATTCTATGGGCTGATTGTAAGGATCTGGCATCCACACTGTGTTGCTTAGTTTTGATTGGTCAGGTAAATTGCATGGTATTTTCCTTTTTCCCTGATTGGATGAGCATGAAAGAACTTCTGATACAAATATCCGCATGTGCAAATTTAAAATTTGGTTTCCATAACCACTCAGGTATACAATCTGAAATTTACTCTCTGAAAATGTTTGCAAATAAAACTTACTCTATTACTTGAAAATAAAGAGGCACAGGCAAGGCTGAAGTGAATTCTTTAAGCATGTTTAAATAATAATTGCAGGGAACATTTTGCATTGTTTGTCCAGCTCAACTGCTCATCCCTCAAATCGAAGGTTAGCTGTTACAAGAGCAGCTAGACCCAGGGAAGAGAATGGAATAAGTGAAAAAACTACCATTCCTCTTGAAGTGCAAGTGGGATGGCTTGTGTCTCACTAGCAATGAAAGTGTATATACTGCTGAATGTGGACTGAAAGATATGCGACTGCCATATAAAACAGTGGTACTCAGCCTTTTCCATACTGAGCTCCCCCCTATTCCCTTACTAGGAATCCCTCCTCCCATCTAGCCGGGATACATTTTTCTCCACCTCCTCCACTTACCAATACAGGAAGGGCAGAGTGGTAATAATTCCTCTATAGATTATGAATCTCAGGTTGAGAACCCATAACCAAAATACATATTATGCACTTTCTGCCTGAATTTTTCATTCCTGTCATCAGTGTTAGTGCTGTTTATTAAACATTTAATTGTTTGGGTTTTTTTAATAAGGAAAATATTTACGGAAATACTAGGCAAACTCTGCAACATATTGTAAAATATACTATTCATTAAATTAATAAATGATGTTTGCATCGTATTGTCTGAATGTATTCAGCATATTTACATTTTTGTGTCTCTTTTGCCCTTCTGCACATTTACAATAATTATTATATAAATATTAACTGAACAGATTTATTTGCGTATGGTGTGTAATTTCTTCAAGCTAATCATTTTCAGAGTGCAGCAGTGTTTGTTACACAGTGCTGCAATACGGATGTTGAAATATATGCTTCATTACGAATTGCTTGCTTTCAGAATGTAATAGAGAAATAGAAATCGTATCCTTAGAACAACAAAGAGAAGCAGCTATAACAACTTCAGTTTTGTGGAGGTTTTGTCACATGCTCAGCAAATATTTTATTGAATTTTAAAATTAGAGGTTTACAAAACTCAATATATCTATCCCTCCCTCCTTTCCTCCCTCCCATGTAAGAAAGCAATAAATTACGGGGACGTCTATGGAAGTTATAACACGCAGATGGAGTGCTGCTCTTGCACGGAGCCATATTGACATCTATGCAGGCGCAGCATTCCACCCATGTACTGTCAACTGCAGATTCAAGGTCTCCCTTATCCATTCTTTAGTTTTGAAACATCACGTGTGAAATTCTATGCCCGCTGAAAGCAATGACAAATCTCCCATTGACTTCAACAGGGCCAGAATTTCACCGCACATGTGGATACTATTTGGGTCAAATAGCGGTTTGGAATTTTCATAGCCTCAACATCGTCCTGTGTTGAGAGCATCCTGATTCACAACTGTTCCATGAATAGCGTTAAAGTAAAATGCTTTACAGTCTGATAAGAGAAACTAAAATTAGCACAATGCTCTTTGACATCTGAAAGCAGAGAATTGTCTTCTAATGGCCTTACTGCACACTGGTAAGGGGGGAAAAATCCCTTATTCATACCAAAATAGCTCAATTACCATGGGATGGCATGAATTTTTATCCACCATAACTTGTCTACACCCATTCCCTCAATAATGCTGCTATGAGAACATGGAAAATCTTAGCAAACTGCCTACTCTGAGGAAACATGTCATACCTTTGAACCCCATCAATTACTCTGTCTCTGCTACTGTCAATGATGAGAGCATGAGTTCTTAAACAGAACTGATTTTCATTCCATTATTTATGGTCTTTTTTTTTTTAAATATTACTCTTTCTGCCTTCTCAGAAGTCGTATACTGTGCTTTTGGCTTCCACTGTGGTAGGAAAAACAGTCCTTAAAATGCAAGCAGAAATAGTGCTGATTAACCTCACAGATACTGGAGGGAAGATTAATGAAAAATGGCTTTAGTGCACATGACAGTGATGAAACCAAATTAATGAAGTGTTACAAAAATTCTCTTTCTGGAAACAGGAGTTGTGTGTTCATCGAGTAATATCTGTTATGACAGAACTTGCAAGCATAGCTTCAGCTACGGCCCCCTTAGCGTTTTCTTATTTTCCAGGATTCATAAGTTTACCCTAAACCAAAACTTGTCATTAAATACTAGAAGATCAATTTTATGTTTTTAATTCAATTGCATAAAATTAAATACAATGATGCTTTTTTAAGTTAGTGAAAGTGAGGAATAATTGTTTTCTTTCTTTCTTTCTTTCTTTCTTTCTTTCAATATCTAATGAATTAATCACTGGATCTCTTTCCTTGTTAGTTTTCTATGGGATTCAGACAAATCCTCACTGAAGGTAGAATACCAACTCCACAGCCATCTTGTTTAATGTGAAGCTGAAAGAAGAAAATAAAATGCCGGCGCTAAGTGTATTGGTGTTTTCATTGGTTGACTTGAGGACCGTGTGTGGAAAAGACAATTTGCTTCAAAATCTGAATGAATGTGGGAGAGTTCTGAAACGGTTGAGAATACATGGGAGCACTGGATCAACTTTGGGAAGGAAACTTGCATCAGAAGAATGGCAGAGGGAATCAGTACTTCAAAGGTATCGAGCACAATGCACATATGTGCAGTCTCAAAAAAAAAAAGTTACATCGTGAATGAATCTCTTGTGCAAGTTCTGGGAGATGATAGGTGAAAGGCTCTTTCAAGATCTTAGATAAAGGGGTCATTGTGTGTTTCTCGTATGTGACGATAGGTTTGTCCATTGTACCTTGCTTAGCACACATCATAACAATAAGTGAATTTAATGAAATGGCACCACTTTCATTCAAAACTTCAGAAAAACTAAATTCCAAGCAAAAATGCCATCTCATCTTCACACGTTATGATAAGAAAAATATTCAGTCTCTCAAAATTTCATGAAACACCAACATGCCACAGGTCCAAAATCTTCTTAGAAGTAATAACTAAAGCATTTTATCTCATACTCAGAGGTAAAAATTGGGCTCTTAAAATTGTCACTATTCACTAGAAATATTATGTTACTTCGAAATACTCTAGAATGGTACTGTTGAAAACCATGTTACAGAAATAATTCTATAAAACAGACTGGCTTTTTAGCACCCAGATTAACAATGTATATACAGTAATATTGTCCAAAGGCATTCTGTCAAGGTACACAAAGTATCTGTGATCAGTGACTCTACCATACTCTTTGCATGGGAAAACTAAGTGAACATTGTTCTGGGTTATTGACAAAATACTCACAGAAGTGGACATTTAAATAAAACGCTAAAAACCACAAGCAGTAATTTGTTGCTGATTCATAAGACAGAAATGAGACATTCACCAATATGTACAATCAATAGTCTAGTTTTCACTTCTCTTAGTGGTGAGCCATATACATTTTCAGTAAGCCCAGTTTTGATGAATGATCAATCCAATTTGGGATGCTGACCATGGTACGACTAAGGCCTACTCTATATTTAAAAAGTACACCACCAGTTTAACTAATTCAATTTAGTTAAACGGGTGTACTTTTTTAATATAGGCAAGGACTAAATGAAAAGATATTTACTCTTACTGTAGGTATACCAGACACTATTATTAATTTTAAAAGTTAAAAAAAAAAATAGCACTCTTTTCTTCACCTCTCATAGGGTTGCCAGGTGTCTGGTTTTCGACCAGAATGCCCGGTCAAAAAGGGACCCTGATAGCTCTGGTCAGCACTGCTGACCAGGTCGTTAAATTTCCCGTTGGTAGTGCTGCAGGACTAAGGCAAGCTCCCTACCTGTCCTGGCACTGTGCTACGCCCCGGAAGCAACCAGCAGGTCCATCTCCTAGGCGGTGGGGAGGGCACGGGGCTCCACGCACTGCCCCCAACCGTGAGCACCAGCTCCACACTCCCATTGGCCGGGTACCATGGCCAATGGGAGCTGGCAGGGGGGGGTCTGTGCCTGTGGGTGAGAGCAGCACATGGAGCCTCCTGGCTCCTCTGACTAGGAGCTGGACCTGCTGCTGGCCACTACCGGGGTGCAGTGCGGAGCCAGGACAGGCAGGAAACAGACTGCTTAACCCCACTGCACTACTGACCGGGAGCTGCCTCAGGTAAATCCGTGCCTCAATCTAGAGCCCTCTCAAACCCAGAGCCCCTTCCTGCATCCCAAACCCCTCATCCCTGCCTCCACCCTAGAGCCCGTATCCCCTCCTGCACCAACACCCTGCCTCAACCCACAGCCTCCTCACACACTCCAAATCCCTCAGCCTCTCCCTCCAGCCTGGAGCCCCCTCCTGCACCCCAAACTCCTCATCTCCAGCCCCAGCCCAGAGCCCGCACCCCAACTCCCTGCCCCATCTCAGATCCCCCTCGTGCACCCTGAAATCCTCATTTCTGGCCCCACCCCAGAGCGTGAGGGAGGACGAATGTAGTGAGTGGGGGGCAGGGCCTCGGGGGAAGGGGCGGGGCTAGGGTGTTCAGTTTTGTGCGATTAGAAAGTTGGCAACCCTACCAGGCAACTTTGTTATCAGAATAACACTGGCTTTCATGATAAACCTTATTCATTTAAATGAATATCTTACTTAAATAAAACCCCACAAGAATCCTTTAGTAATTTTTAATAAACACTAAAACATGTCTCCCATCTGCAGTATAACTCAAAAATTGTTTTAATACTCCAAAAGGCCTAAACTCACTCTAAAGAGGAAATATATGAACAGCTAAGTAACATCTAATTACTCCATTTCCTCCTGCAAATGAATAATATTTTCCAAAATAATCCAAAGGTCAATATCACAAATAACCAGAAATGAGATGGGATAAATAATCTATCTACCCTACATCTTAACTTCATAACTACATGAAAAAGACATGGATATGCTTTTTAATTTGTTGAAGTGAAGGGGGGAGATTAGCTTTTGTGCTGCTAATACTCACCCTCCCATGCAGGTAAGTAGAAACTGGGCAGAACATTGACTCTGTCCTCTCTGGCTCTCCACTACACAAATCAGAACAGCTGAGCCAGCACAGCAAGAGAACTAATCTGCTGCTGGTCTAGAGCAATAGTCAATTACTTCCTCAGTGGAACAAAATGGGAAGCCCAACAGGAAATTGTCATAATTCCTTCTTGGCCCAGACCAGGAACAGATACACGCTGACCCCTATTATGAGTTGAAAATAAACACTCACTCTAGTCCTAAGAAAGTAATAAAGCAAGATACAGACACACAGTAACTGGAAGGTCAGGCAATTTTTTATTAAACAATACGAAAGTGAGCACAAAGGTCTTGGAAGAACTGTAGTAACTTTAAAAAATAATCTATATTATAAAAGTGGCTGAATTAACAACCATGCAAGAGTGAAATGTTTCTGGGGGAAAATAGAAACAAAATCTTCCATTAGCTGTTCACAAGATGTTTTCAAGAAAGCGCGTCATTAGCATTAGAGCTGTGCAGAAGCCAGAATTTCCTTCCTGGGGAAAATGTTGCATTTCCAAAAATATTGCATTTAGAAGCACATTTCCAATTCCTTCCATGGGCGGAAGGAAATGAAAAAAAAAAAGGGAACAACTAAAACTGTACTTTTGCAACAAATCTGGACTGAATGGGAAGCTAAGCCTAGAAACTGTGTAGCCCTCTCACCTACCAGGTCAGCAGTCCAGGGAGCCCGCCCACCAAGGAGCCAGTCACCCTGCTCCCACGTAGCCCAGAGAGGAGGGGAAATTAGCTGCCTACAGATCCAGCTGCCTGGAAAGCTACATGCCCCTGGGTGCCTGGCAGCCCATGAGGCAGGCTGCTGGATACTTCAGTGTCACTTCAGTGCTGCCAGGCAGGCAGCAAATGGAGCCAGATAGCCAAGGAGTTGGGCTGCTCAGGATGCCAGGGAACGAACCAGCTGGGGAGCAGGCCAGCAGTGGAGTGGGCCTCCTGACTACCTGGGTAGCCTGTGCAGCCTGAGGAGCTTGGCAGCCTGGCAGTCCCAAAGGCAGGCAACCAGAGATCTTAGTGAGCCTGGCAGCTCACTGGGCAGGCTGCCAGGGAATGGGGCAGACAGAGTAATCTTGAAGCCAGGCAGGCGGTGAGCCCACCAAGCTCGGCCAGACAGGGAGCCTACCCTCCAACCAGCGGGCTGGTTGGAAGACATGATGGCATGGTGGCCAGCCTGCCTGTCTCCATGGTTTCCATCAAAAATGTTGGCAAAATCAACACATTCCTGCAGAACCTTTCAATTCTGCTGACTTACATTTCCTGACAAAAAACTTGTTTCATAGGAATTTTTTTGACCAGTTCTAGTTAGAGTACATCAAAATATGCTTAAATTTCTATGCATAATTAGTTGATTCACACCAACCCCTAACACTGCATCTCCTCTGGATCCATACTTCCAGTAATACATATTCTAAATTTTATTTAGATATACACCCATAGATTTACATGGCCCCCAACTCTGCAGTATCTGAGCAACTCTCAAGCTTTAGAAGAGGAATAATTAACAATCTGTCTCAGTCTTCCTGCTTTCCCAGCTTGTAGGAGAAGCAGTTTGATTAGTCCATAAGGTATTTTTTGTTTATTATTGTGTATGAATGTGTGTGAAGGAATTGTTGGAGAAAAGCTAAACTGAAGAAATGAGTTTTGCAGTGTGTTCTTAAAAAGGCAAGGTCCACGATCATTCTCGTCACTTGTGAAACTGAGATCTACCGTCTAATTCTAGCTCCTGTGAAAATTGTGTGCCCTGTGCTCATGAGCCTCTATATAGGAAAGTCCAGGAGACAGAAGCTCTTTCTCAAATTGATGGGGGCTTCTCTAGGGATTTGACTACCAGGAGAAAGACCTTGAACTGGAGTCTGTATTTGATAGTGCAGAGAGCATGACACTGAGGCATGTGTCACTGTTGCCTGCACAGTTTAACCGACAGTCTGCTACACTTTGCACCAGTTAAACATGCACTTTAACGTGCCTTGTGTGGTGAGCAGTGCTGGGAGAGAGCACTGGGAGTTGGTCCCTTCCAACCCTGATATTCTATGATTCTATTGGGATGATTTAATTGGGGATGGGTCCTGCTTTTGAGCAGGGGGTTGGACTAGATGACCTCCTGAGGTCCCTTCCAACCCTGATATTCTATGATTCTATGAGAGCTCTCCCAGCACTCTAAAAAAAAACACCTCCATGAGGGGCGTAGGTCCTAGCACTGGGAACCCAGCTCCCAGCACTGGGGCACTGTCTACACTGGCACTTTACAGCCCTGCAACTTGCTGTGCTCAGGGGGGTGTTTTTTCACACCCCTGAGTGAGACAGTTGCAGGGCTGTACATTACCAGTGTTGACAAGCCCGTCAGGTGTGATAAAAAGAGCCAAATGTAAATGGCAATGGATTTTTTTTTTGTGACCATGGCTATTTAAGTGTCCATTAACAATAAGTCAAAAAGGACAGTCTGAAGAGAATTAAATAGAATAGGAATGTGTATAATTTGCCCTGATGAGTATTTATTGTTTATTTGCATGAGAAAAGAAAGAAATTACCTTGACTTTCAGTTCAAAACAGAATTTGCACTTAGGAAAAAAATAATTTTACTTGTGTATTTCATAAATTTGATCTGAAAACACCTGATACACATATGTGAAAGCCAACAATGATGTTGTTACAGAGCCACATTTTAGATTAAAGCCACACCTTGAATGCACTACAACTACTAAGGCTACAAACCCTTTACTCTGCGAAGTATTTATTATAAATGAACAAAACGACTAAATTCATTAAAAACATTAAATTGACAAAACAATTTCCATCCATTTTTAAAAGAGAAAAAGTAGCATTAAAAATAAACCAATGCTTAACAAGGAAAGAAAAAAAGGAAAACCATCTTATAATTTACAAAAGACAGCCAGAAATGCAAGTATTACTGATAATTGTTTGAGCTTTCTAATCTTATGACTTTACTGTGCCTGTCTCTCAAACTCCGTATCACGCTGTCATGTAAACATTAATAACAAAGTTTGCTTTGAAAGACAAAGCTAGAAGTTGCCTTTAATATATTTGGTTACAATGTATTTTTTTTAAAAAATTCTAAATAAATGCTACATTTATATAATATGAAGAAATAGGACTAGAATAGATCTGAGCAGCTAATTTGGAATCACTACTGTCTAGTATGTGAAGAAATCTATTTAGTAGCAAAATACCTCTAGACTTGTGAATGACACAAATCCAAAAGGACACAGACTGTTGTTCCATAAGAGATCAACCAGTTTAGTAGAAATATCCATAGCAGGAATCAATACTACAGATACATATGCCACAAATATTAAGAGGTGGCAGATATGTTGTAATGTTATAAATGAATAGATTCTGAAAATGCTATAGTATGCACACAGAAAAAAGGTTACACACACATGCATTTAAAAAAAAAAGAATGAAGTTATCAAATTGGTTATGTTCTATGTTTCTTCAGTCCACACCAGATCTTGTTTTCATAATATCCTAGCTAATGCTCCAGGATATAGATCTATATGCAATTATAAACTGTGGCAGCTGGCAGTTGTCAGAGAGAAATAGATAATCCTAGTTCCTTTCTACAACACCCTAAAATCTATTTTATTTTATTTTTTCAATCAGATTCTGAGTGTCATCTAAAGAAAACAATCTGATAGCATAGGAGTGAAAATCACTCTGCGACGTAAGACATTCCAAATGGAAAAGCATACAACTCCCCCATTTATGGATATTTCAAGACAACAGAACTATCCAAGGAAATTTTTCTTCATATTCCATCATTTGAATACATTTAACACTTTTTTTCATTTTCAAAAGTTCTCTGCTCAAAATGAGGTTTTCCCTCCCTCCCTTTTTCAACAGGATGTGGCTGCGTAATGCCTGTTTCATGTACAATTTTAAAAAATGTTAGTAATGCCTGTAGGTAAATTGTTTTCATTAAGCAGTCACATCATCCAAATTGTGGTATGACATAACACCCACAGTCATGCTGTGAACTGTAGCCATTTTAAACTGGGTTCTCTTCAGATCTCAGTTACATAACGACTCAGCTTAGCCAATACTTTGATGAAAGTGGTCATTTTTCTCTTTCCAAAACTGAACAGAAACCTGGTGTTACCGGGTACTGTGCTATTGAGGATGCTGGATGAAAGCCTGCCCTCCCCTCCCACACCGCCTTGATGTCAGTAGGAGTTTTGCCCCGACTTAAATAGGGCAAAGATTTTACCAGTTGTCTTTCAGATGACACATTACATTGAGATCCTGATCACTTGGGGTCATAAAAGACTTCTGGACAATTCTTTTACTGAAAAGCGCATCAGGATAGCTGCAGAAAATTCTGCTTCTCCAGTGTATGGTTTTATTTTTTGCTTTCAAATATTTCTGTGCACAGAGTTTATTTTATTAATATAGTGTCATCGTCACAGGCCACGGCACATAATACAATAAATACACATTTTAAACGGACACTAGTGCAAAAAACCACAAATTTTAAAACTAAAACCTACACAATTAGCTGAGACCAATAGGACGACAATCTATTTAATGAAAACATTGTCAATACATAGCAAATATTCTAATTTCTGAGCTGATGGCATCTGGGCCAAGAATAGAGATAACCATTTATTTCTCAGGTGGGAGTACGGGTGACAAGATACTACGTAGTGTTGTAAGTCTTTAACATGGCCAGACCTGCATGGACAAAAATGATTTAAGTTTCTCAATACCAGCATATACCCCTCCCAAACTGGTCACCTGCATGGTTTGGAAATGGAGACCTGTGAAGGTCCCCCTTAAAATACAGTTGTTGAAAATATCTAAATATTTCTCATAATGATGGATAATCTTTAAATGAGAAAGCTAAGGAAACATATTTGTTGTATGAACAGCTGTCATATCCAGTTGTTTGCAGATATCTTCTGTTCTGAGCTTAATTAATGTTTTCACACTTTTTTGGTTAGTCTTAACTAAGTCAAGCTCCTACAAGAACCAAAGAATGGAGGGCTGTGAACTTGTAAAAGCCAAAGGAACTTCAGAGTATGTATCTTGTTGAGCTGTTCCTCCACATGTAAACTTGGAAGGCACCTACCGATTCATATGCCGAATACAGAGCCAATAATTAATATAAAGGCATGATGCTTTGGTCAAAATAGCACATTTCCCTACCTCTGGCCTCAGTAAAACAGTTGGGGTGTTATTTGGGAGTTTATTTAAGCATTCTCCTTAAAATTGTGTGCCGCACCATCCCTAACTAACTAAGATTGGTGCAGAAATTTGGGACTGCAATATGTCATATTTAGGCACACACTTCAGTTGTGAAAACTCCAAGAGCTGGTGTGATTAGATTGACCCTGTAGACTTCAGTAAAATACAACACTGCTTTCATAGAATTTGTCTTTCTTCTTTACCTTCTCTGTGGGTTTATCCCACTTGCCAATATAAGTAAAACATATCTAAATAAACCTGTTACACTTGATGACCATCAATCATCCATTTATGCGTCCAAAGACAATTACTTCAGTTTTCTGACAGTTTATGGGCAGTTTGAGTCCTTTAAGATATGCTTCAAGTCCAGGGAAGTTTGCGACAGCAGAACCACGTAAAGAAGGACTAACACGAATCTGTTCCTAATTTTGGGAGGGAAATATTGCACCCCTTCTAAAGTCATCACAACCTCATTAGTATAAAAATGAAAAAGTTGCCAATAAGCAACTCTGATGGACACCTTTTGTGATGGATACAGGGTCAGTTAGCTCACCTGAGCCACTGTGAAGGGGTATCAAAAGATAAAGGAGCCTAAGGTCTATAGAAGCCCTCTCAAGTTTCTCCCAGAGATGTTCTCTGTCAGTAGAAACAAGAGCCAATATCAGGTCGACAAAATCAGCATAAAATTTTCCCAGCTTGGAGGAACAATACTTATATATCAAATGAGATCAGACAAATAGTTATCATTTAATTCCAGAAACGAGCTTATTACTCAGGAAATAAATTACAATTCTCTGCACAGTCCTCTTATCTGGTGTAAATTTTTTTTTAAAAAAATCACATTTAAGAGACCAATTGAGAGTTAATTCCCAGGATAATTTTTGTCATTTTTTTTATAAAGTGAAACAATAATACCCTTGGCCGTACCTGAGCGATATTATTAAAAAGTTTTGCTAACATATGGACCCACCAAAAACTTCTGCTGGAAATGTACACAGAGATAAAGTTTTGTATACCTTTATCTCTGTAATACTGGATTTCACATTTTATCATAGTACTACAATTATAATGGAATTGCATTATTCATAGATTCTAAGACCAGAAGAGAGCTTTGTGATAATCTAGTCTAGTCTACTTTCTTACATTACACAGGAGACGGGACTTTCCTGGAATATTTCCTGTTCGATTGAGAACATATCTTTTAGAAAAACATCTAGTATTAATTTTAAAATTTCCAGTGATGGAAAATCCATTACAGTGGTTGATAAGTTGTTCCACTAGTTAATTACTCTCACTGTTAAGAAATTGTTTCTTTTTTCTAGTCTAAATTTGTCTAGCTTCAACTTCCAGTCATTGGATATTATTATACCTTTGTCCACTGGACTGAATAGGTCTCTAGCATCATCAATTTTCAAATTTCTATTCCCTATGTAGGTGATCTTAATCTTCTTTTGATTAGATGAATAGATTGAATTCCTTGAGTCTTTAGGCATATTTTCTAATTATATAATCATTCTTGTGACTGAACCCCCTCCAATATTTCAACATTCGTCTTCAATTGTGGGCAGCAGAACTGGACACAATATTCTAGTAGCAGGCACACCTGTGCCAAATACAGAGGTAATATCTTCTCTACTCCTATCTGATATTCCCCTGTTTATATGTCCAAGGATTACATTAGGCTTTTCGGTCACATCATCACACTGGGAGCTCATGTTCTGCTGATTATCTACCATTGCCTGCAAGTCATTTTCAGAGTAACTGCTTTCCAGGATAGAGTCCCCCTGCTTCTGTAACTACAGCCTGCATTCTCTGTTCCTGGATGTATGACTTACATTTGGCCATTTTGAAATACATATTGTTTGCTAGCACCCAGTTTACCAAGCTAACCTATTTGCTAAACCAAACCACCACTTTGGCAGTGAGCTACCAATCCAAACACACTAGTATGTCTATTGAATGTATCTGCACATCTATTCACATCTATCCTCTATTCTTTTATGTGTCCAATCTGAAAAAAGTGGACAGGAAAAATATTAATAGTTTAAGCACTGAGGTGAGAAGCAAATAAGACAAAATGTTAAAAATATGTAAAGAAAGGCTTATGTTTAACAGTATTTTACTCCATTGGACTGCTTACAGTAGAAGGTGTTAGTCAGCATGAGTAAGAATATCAGAATTTGGCATATAATGTTCGTTACCCTTAAATATCATTTATTTCAATGTGAACTATTATCTTTGTGATTGGTAAAGATTTTCTTCTGTAAAAAAGCTACTGAAGCTATTTCCTAGGTACGGAATTTAATTATTTTTATACAAAATATTAGTGTTTATTGAAGACAAATTAAGATGAGTAGAATGCATTGGAATTTTGGTCTTTTATGTACCAATAAGTGAGAAAGTATGCCAGGTATCCTATGTCATATTTTATGTTGAAACTTGGAGTAAGGAAACCATGTCCAATTGAAATCCCAGAAATATACACACAGATTACTTTTCTAAAATCCTTATAAGGTATGCATAATGTATAGGACTTGTGTTTTTCCCATGAATATCTGAGGAAATGTAATGGCATCAGCATCTACTAACATCCTGGCAAGGCACAGGTTGTAGAATATTTTTCCCATTATAACTGATGAAATGCTTAAACCTAGTGGTATAAATTTCATGCTATATGGTCAATGCCTTTCATTTACCTTCTGCCACTGCTAAAGCTTCCTGAGATGTCATTTATCCAGAGAATAGCTCTGAAAATAGGATGGATAAGATGTGCTCCAGAAGTAAATTTGAAATTCAATATATGATAATACAATAACAAATGACGTGTGAAGCAGAAGGAATAAGCCAAATACATTATACAATAGGACAGATCAGCAAAAGGATGAATATGAGACTCCAAAATGACATTATCCCATGTTTAGCAATATACTTGTGATATTTGTTTTGTTGAATTTGTCATGGTACTCTATGTCGCCGGAACTGAGATCTTTTGTTTCATCCCTATTATGTTGTAGTTAGGCGATTGTGATAGATGCTGAATAGTTTGGATAGAGCAGATATTGGCACATGTGGTACATTCCACTATTTATTCTTCTTTGTAACTGTACTGGCCACAAGACTAGTATGATAGCTTTGAATGGGGACAGATGACATATTATTACCAGAAAGACCTCTGTATTCAGTATAACATGTGAATGACTATACGAGGTCAGATCAATCCTTCATTTACTGAAATGTCCAGTCTCAGATAGTAGCCAGTACCAGATGTTTCACAAGAACACCATATACTGGTCAATTATGGAGTAACTTGCCATAGGATAAGTCGATTCTTAACCATAGCTGGTCAGTAGATGTCTTAAACCATGAATTAGGTTTCTGTCCTGTCTATTTTTGTAAAACCCATCTAATGTAACTGTGGATTGTCTAGTCATCCATATAAATATCCAATCCTGTTTTGAACCCTTCCACAAGAAGTTGGCTTCTTTGATATCTTGTGGCAGTGAGCTTCGCCGGACAGTTACACATCATTAATTTAACTCTAAAACTGAGATGTTTGTAGTCTTTAGGACATATTGGAGAGTTACAAAGTTAGCATTTCTGGGGAAAGCGATGGATGATTAGCTGAAAGCTAAGAAACATACAGAACAGAATTTTATATTAATAGAAGAGCAGAGTAAAAAAAAATTGTACATATTTAGCTTCTCCTTCAGCACATGGAATTTCTAAGTTGTTTGTGATTTTCTTGAATTTACCCAAATTGTCTTTGTCCTGTAACTCTATGGCTTAACTACAGAAATTGTTGTTAATACAGTATTGAATATTCACATCCTATTTAGTGTTCATGATGGGTGAATGGAAGATGAATAGTTTTGTTTCCCACTTGGAGAAGCAAAATGCTTATACTCGGTGGGAGGGACTAAAGCAGACAACCTCAAAGTAGGCTTTGAATCTCTAATGGTAAGTAGCAGTTGAGGGAGTGAAAGCAAATAAAGAAGGGTTAGAGTATTTAAAAATAAATTAAACTTCATCCTTACAGGAACATATAGGTCTTGTCTAAGACAAAAAAAATAAACTGTCAGCTTTATTGACTAAGTGCATAGTTTAAATTCACTTTCCCTTCCTTCTCACAGTTATATAAAGTAACTGTGTGAAGCTTTCAGATACAGGGGCATTTACTATGAAGTTATTTTGGCATGATGAGCTGCAACCTTTGAATATCAGCATGGATCTCTTTGTCTTGCACAATACACTCAGGGCTTGTGTACACTTGAACCTTAATTCAGATTATGTTAGGATGTGAATTTAAAATACAATAGCTATTTCTGAATAACTCCATGCATAGACAGCTCCTTAGGTTTGAGGATACCAGCTAAGCAATTTGCTGGCAAAATCTATAGGCATCTGGAGGCATCTAGTTTTTTCAAGAGGGTTAGATATATTGGATGAAATTTAGGCCACCATGGGGTGAGGGCTTATAGACTCCCAAATACAATGTGATTGGGAGGCCAGGGGATTTATTTTTCGCATTGGTTAGAATTGAGCCAATCATTTGGAGACTACTGGTGGTTTGGCTGCAGGAGTTCTAAATTTGTCAGTTCAAGATATGGGCAGCTTTTACACTAGGATGCACAAGGAATCATTCTGGTGGCTGCTTGGGTGTCCCACTCTGGAGTGTCGAGTGGTGCAGTATAACATAACAGTGAATTGGGACAGAGCAATTGTGTGTGCAGAGTTTTCACTTTCATTTTTGCTGCCATCTTGTGGCTGCACATTTACCTCTGCACCAAATAAATACCAAAACCAGGACCGTATTAGTTCTCTAAAGAAGGGAATAAGAGAATGTATCTCCTCAAACGTAAGTTTTCAACGATCCTTTGTCCTTCGGCACGGGTTAGTTGTATACTGTAGGTTAACGTTTTGGCTGATTTTACCGTTTTACCTTTAACTGGGAAATGTTTTCCTTCTTCTCTTTTGATTGAAATGGGATATTTGTTTCTGTTATATCCCTAAAATAATGGTTAATGCCATTACAATTATAAGGCTTACATAGAATGAATGTGTGTGAATAAAACTCACAAGCTTTTAAAATGTAGAAGCCATGAAGTTCTATAAAACATTAAATTATGCATTTCAGAATTCCCCTTGTATTATTTGTTTTCTTTTGTCTGATACATAATGCCCTATCTCATACCAGTCAGGCCAACTGAAAAAAAGGAAATTTCTAATGGTAGATAAGGTGTGTGTTCTGCAGTATTTTAATCTGTTAATGGTGGGTTTTGGATAAATACTATGCATCACATTTTATATGCTGTATGAACAAAGACACACACACAGACACACACACAAATAAATTCCATGGCCTGATGTTTTTCAACTTTCAAGAAACACTATGTAGATCCTACTATTTCCTCTCCTGTTCCTGATTGCTTTAGAACACACAGCTACTGCAGACTATCAGTTCCAGGATTACCATACCAAGAGTTAATGTAAAGAGGTGCTAAGGTATAAAATTCTTATTCAAGTACCATTACATGAAAATAATATGTCAATATATACTACTGGCTCAGAAGCATCTTCAGACTGTTTATATGTGTCAATAGTGCATATTCGTAGCATCTTTGGATACAAAGTATGTTGGGATAAATAAGATTCTCTTCTCAGTCCCCTATACACTCTTATTTCTTTCTGTAACCTTCACAGTGCTTTCCTGAGAGCACACAGTATGTGGTTGTTCTATGTGTCCCTGTCCTATATAAACTGTAGCTCTCAATTCCAAATATGTTATAAATAATATGAAAGAAAGCACCTCAAAAAAAGACCTGTTCTGGCTTTTACTCTGCAGGACAGACTTACTTCTGTAGAAAGAATGTTGTCCCACATACATCTGTACAGCTTTATCACCTTATTCCTCTCCTTTCATTCTTATAGAAACAATACAGATGAAAACAAAACAAAACAGAAAAATACACAACACAGAAACAAATCACCAATGCTCCAAAATTTAGTTCTAATCTTTAAGGCCTTAGAATCAGCATGCCTCAACTCAAACCACACTGAAATGAGTAGTTAGCTGTGATGTTTAATTAACATATGACATTTCTATTAAGACAGAGATTCTTTGGCTTCCCAGATACTTCTGTCCTTTGCCCTCTGGGGTGTGTCAGCTAGAAGATGACTCTTTACCTAACAATGCCCAGTAATTATAACTGAGATGTGAAAGGTTTGAGAGAGAGTTAACAGAGAATAAGTGGCTGTGAGGATCATAGGCTTCCTATTTGTTGTATTGGGCATGGTTGAAGAGGATTAAGTAAAATGATAGTCCTCTTCTAGCGGCCACCTGAAAAGGTGAGAGGCAGAAGCATCTGACAAGAGCCATAGAATCTTCGTCTTAGCAGAAGTGCCATATGGTAATTGAGCATATTATCAAAACTTAGGACTCCATTTTCCTAAGGTTGCTGGAGTTAAAGCATGCTGATTCTTAGGAATTTATCTTCCAAAATAAAAGAGCAAAGATGCTTTTGGATTTCCTCATAGAAGAAAAAAAGAAAAATGAGAAAGATAAGATGATGAAGGTGTTCACTATGAGAAGCAATACTCTTCTTATAGAGTCACATCTACCCCATCAATGTAAAGTCAAAGGAGATTATTCTGAGGTGCTGTTTTAGAGTTACAATTCCTAATATTAGCCCTGAAAATATCACTTAAATATACAGTGAACTTGTAACTACAGCAGTTCTATTTTTTCAATTGACACATTTTATGAAAAATGGCACTTTTTAAAAAGAAACCTACAACTTTTGCCAAAAAAACCTGATGTTTTGAAATTTTCTGGGTTTTCATGAAAACAAAAATTTAGATGTTTTGTTCTTTTCCCCCATTATCCCTATTTTTCATATATTATTTTCTGTTAATTAATATAATGAATGATATCCATGGATTTATTTTTCAAAAAAAATTCTTATGCCAGCCCAATTTTTTTTCCCTCAAATTTCCTCAGTGTTGGAAAAAGTTAGAGAAAAAAAAGAGAAAAGAAAGAAAGGAAAAATGAATCTCTGTAACTCTGCCACCCTTGCATTTCAAGATTTGGAAAAGTTTTTAAAAGAAACATGGTACAAGAGATACAGATTCCTCTCTCCGCCCCCCCCACTTGTGGTACTCCATAACTTTTCCCAAGTCGAGAAAGTTTTGACAAGTTAAAGAATTGCAAAAGGGAAAGTGAACCAAAGAAAAAGTGAAAAATTTAAAAAGTGGGTGGGGTGGGGGAGCACTGAACACTGGGAATTGTTCATTTTTTAATTTTTTTTGCAGTCAGTGGCAGAAAAAAATAGGGGTAGGGGAGATGAAGAAAAAGACTGAGAGAAAGAGGGGGAAATAAAAATTAAACATTTCACAACTGATATTGGCAAAAAAAGGCAAAAAGTGGAAATTGCTTTCATTTCAAATCCAGTGAAATAGAAATGCCTTCATCTTATTTTTTTTTCCAAAATTGTCTTTCCATTTTCTTTTGTTAAACTTTGAACATAATGAAACAGTTCCTTAGTTGATTAGTCTTAAAGCAGAACTCAAAATGAACAATAAATACATAAATAAATAAATAAACAAACAAACATAAAAAATCACGTGCGCTGGAGCTGCACAACAATAAATAAGTTTAGTTCTTAATTTTTTTGTGATTTCAGAGAATTTTATATCTTTGATGTTATAAACACTGGTAAATACAAGACTGTACTTCACACTTCTTTATTCCCTAGGCAGTCTCTTAATATGTGACATGTATCACCATTTCCTCCCCTCCGCCCCCAGCACACACAACATTTGCTCTTCAAATTGGACAGCTTTGAAATTTGCAAAATACGAGCACAAACCAAAATTTATATTCTCAGTATCATCTGGGAACATTACTTAGAGAAATATTTCCAAAACCACTTGCAGGAGAACATAGGCAAAATGTTTTAGGGCTGTGAATTTGCCATCCATCATTCAGTCTTCTTATTAGATTACTTTTAAAAGCCCCTTGGACAACTATCAAAGCTACCAGGATTAACAGTGACCTCTCACAGCTATGTTAATATATAAACCCAGTCTTGACACTTTCTTCTATATATCACGCTCTGAATATCTTCAAAACTCACAAGAAGTTACCCAAGAAATGAATAATTATTACTAAAGCTTCCCTAAACACATTGGTCTTTTTAGTTGTGTTAAAATTGGGCCTTCTGCAGACTGCTACAGACTTGCAATTTAAAAGGTGTGTAAATGTGTGTGTATACACACACACACAAACTGTTGCAAAGGTCATTTTCCTTAATCCAAAAGAAACTTCTAAATTGAGCACTAGCTTCATCCAATGAACACTATGGCTCAAAAGAAGAAAATCTATGCTCTTAAGTACTATTTGTTAAATAAATATTTTGAAATGTGTTGAATATATTTTACATAAGGAGGTAGAGCTGGTTAATATTTAGGTTTTAGACTTATCCATTCATGCTATTTGACAACCTGCTTTATTTTACATACTGTGTCTCTGATCAAAAGCATGTAATGCATGCAATTTTTAGCACAATTAGTCCCATTTAAGTCTGAAATTAATGTACTGATGTATTTTCAGTATTTGTTTTTTTCTTTCTCTGTTTTAGATATTACTAAGTATTTTTTTTAAATAAACAGTATACTGGACATATATGAAGATAAAACAATAAGAACATCTTTCTTTTCTTGTTTGAATAACTTCTCTATGCACAGATTTTTTTTATATTAAAAAAAGTGTAAATGAAGTGAGTTGGAAAAACAGGCCCATTGTTTGTGATAGAAGGCAATACATTGTAGTCCACAATATTTCAGTTGGTACTTTTTAGCTGAATTTAATCTTTGTACAGTTCTGCATATTAAGTGCCTCACACAACACAAAGGCTCAACGGTGGCCACCTGAGGTTTATGATAAATATCTAATGAGAGAAGCAAATAGGGATAAATCATGATGAGTGACCAAGTTATTTATCTTGGCTTCTGTCGACATTCATAATCCAAGGGCAGCTATGGTTTACTATATTTTATGCCACAAAAAGTGTTGGAAGAAAAAGCATGACTTTTTTATTATTTTTATTATTATTATTATTATTATTATTAAATAGAATCAAGGATACTTGTCATAAATGAGCTCTCATTCCTATCAGACCCTTTAGTAATGTAAAAATCCTAAGCATTAGATACAGCAGCTTCTGTAGGTTTCTGTCCAAAGGAAAGACTCCCCCGCTCTCCTCCCCAGTTTGTGAAACAAAAGTAAATACATTATTTGGGCTAGAGTACAGCTAAAAAAAAAAAAAGTAAAATAAGCATTTAACACATACAGTTCAGTACTCTAAAGTGAAGCACCTGCGTAAGTGTTTTGCAGAATTAGAGCCGTAACGAAAAGGACGTTGCACAGCTGTGGGGAAAAGGGAAAATTCCAGTTTACGACATGGGGGCAAACCCCTACTTTTACAAATAGTGCCATGAGATCTTTAACACATACATCCAAGAGACGCTTATTACCTAAACCACATACAAATAAATATTATATAAGGAAGAGGTCAGTGCATCTGTTGAGATTTGAATTTATGGTCCTGAAAAGGAGTGAAATCCTGGGAGTTTTGCCACTGACTTCAATGGGGCCAGATTTTCACCCTTTATGTGTTCTGAACCTTATTTACTTCATGTTATGTTCAGGTCCATCCTGGAACAGTGTAGTATCCAATCGCTTCCCAAACATTAATGAGTTTATTCTCAACCACCCTCCTCCAGGGAGGTAGTGAAATATTATTCTCATTTCACAGATCTGGAACTAAAGCACAGAGAGATTAAGGTTAAAACACACACATGTGTGCACACACACGGGGTCCACTAGTTAGCCCTGATTTTCAGAGATGGTGCACTGAGTTCAACTGGAGTTGTGTATGTTCTGCACTCTGAAAATCAGGCTCAAAATATCTCAAGTTGGGCACCTAAAATGTGTGTTGCTCATTATGGTGTCAAGTATCAGGGAGTAACCATGTGAGTCTATATCCAGAAAACAACAACAAGGAGTCCGGTGGCACCTTAAAGACTAACATATTTATTTGGGCATAAGCTTTCATGGGTAAAAAACCCACTTCTTCAGATGCATGGAGTGAAAATTACAGATGCAGGCATTATTATACTGAAACATGAAGAGAAGGGAGCTACCTCACAAGTGGAGAACCAGTGTTGACAGGGCCAATTCAATCAGGGTGGATGTAGTCCACTCCCAAAAATTGATGAGGAGGTGTTTTTTTGTTGAAGAATTGCCACTTTTAGGTCTGTTAGTGATCAGGGAGATTGAAGTGTTCTCCAACTGGTTTTTGAATGTTATGATTCCTGATGTCAGATTTGTGTCCATTTGTTCTTTTGCATAGAGACTGTCCAGTTAGGCCAATGTACATAGCAGAGGGGCATTGCTGGCACATGATGGCATATGTCACATTGGTAGATGTGCAGGTGAACTTCAAAAACAGACTCCAACGTGAAACTGCAGAACTGGAATTAATTTGCAAACTGGGCACCATCAGATTAGGCCTGAATAAAGACAGGGAGTGGTTGGGTCATTACAAAACCTAAACCTAATTTCTCCTATACTAATTTCCCCCTACTGTTACTCACACCTTCTTGTCAAGTGTCTGAAATGGGCCACTCTCGTTACCACTTCAAAAGTTATTTTTCCTCCCTTGGTATCCTGCTGTTAATTGATTTGTCTCGTTAGATTGACCTCACACTTGGTAAAGGCAAATCACATATTTTCATGTATTTATACCTGCTCTTGTATTTTCCACTCCATGCATCTGATGTAGTGGGTTCTAGCCCACGAAAGCTTATGCCTAAATAAATTTGTTAGTCTCTAAGATGCCACAAGGACTCCTCATTGTTTTCATTTATGTGTGTATGTTTACCTGCTTTACCTGGTAAATAACTCTTATTTCTTTTTCAAATCTTTAGTTAATTATAGGATTGACTACAAGCATTGTTTGGTGTGAGGCCTAAAATGCAATTGATCTGGGGTAAGCAACGGGTCCATTGGGACAGGAAGTAACCAAAATATTATTGTAATTTTTAGTGTAAGGGACCATCTATCACAAAGGCAAGTTTGCCTGGGTGGCAAGACAGACCAGAGTACCCAAGGGGACTGTGTGTGACTCCATGGGTAGGCTGCTTGAGGAGTTCATACTTGTTACTTGGTTGGTGAAATGTAAGTCTAGAACTCACAACCAATTTGGAGTTTGTGCCCTGCTTCTTAACTGACTGTCCTGAGATTAGCACTCACATTTGTGGAGCCACTACAGACAGTTGGACAACGCTATTTTGCTGGGCAACTTCATTTTATTTGTATGCATTAGATGCTAGAGAGTTTGGACTGCTGAAATCATTAGATACATGGAACCACAGTTTACTTTTTCTTGACTTGTTATTTCAAGTGTTTGTGAGTAAAGCTACATTTTACTCGTGGGTATTTTTAGTAAAAATCATGGACAGGTCACGGGCAGTAAACAAAAATTCACAGCCCATGTCCTGTCCATGACTTGTACTATATACCTCTAACTAAAACTTGGGTGCTCTGGGGCATGGGACCAGAGTCGTGTGCGTGCTCTGGGGGAGAAGGGTGGCCCAGGACCCCCACTGCTGCTGGGGGAGCCAGACAGTGCCACGGGGGGGGGAGCTGGGAGGCTTTCTACCCAGCACCGTGCAGCTCCCCGGAATCGGCAACATGTCCCTCGTCTCCTAGGTGGAGGGGCTGGGGTCTCTGTGCACTGGCTCCGGAGCTCCCATTGGCTGTAACGCAATTGGCCAAATACTGGCGGGCGGAGGCAACATGCAGAGCCGCCTGGCCCCTCCACCTAGGAGATGAGGAATATATTGCCACTTCAGAGCCCTCTCACCTCCTCCTCTGCCCCAACCCACTGTCCTGAGACCCTTCCCACATCCAAACTCCTGCTGCTGTTGCATTTATCAGTCTTACAAGGTCCTAGAAAGCCAAAGTCTTTCCAACCTTTCACCAATGGTTTTGGTCCCCCTAGGATCCTGTCTGTTTGTTGAATCAAAAGGAAGACTCCCAGTCTCCCCAAACTCAAAGTTATATCCCAAGTTCTTTCTTTGTTATGCCTTTCTTCTAGGATTGCACTGAACCAACATATAAAAACCACCTAGTGACTGGTACTTCTCTGGATCTGTTTATAATCTCAGGGACTATTTTTAGTTTCTGGAGGTGCTGCAGTAACCATCCCTCCTCTCCACCATGGAGTTGCATATAATCCCTGGCCCATAATGATAATAAAACATTAATAAATTTAATAAATTTGTCCCCAAAGATGCTTCATGTGCTTGCAATATCTGTCAGACATTGTGAAGACTCCTATTGACATTGGTGGTGCAGAAGTGGGCCCCAAAAGATCATATATTTTCTGTATGTCACTGAATGCTTCTGCGTCACATGCCCCACTTGTACGTTGTAGAGGTTGGAGCACGGGGCGGAAATGAGAGAACAATTCTCTTCCCTTCCCTCCCTCCCAACGAGCAAACATTATTTGATTTGACAAGCATATCCTCAACTATGCTGCATTAAAAGAATGCATTTTTAATTATAAAAATAAAAAAAAATGTTTATTTTAATTTTTTTTTAAAAAACCCTCCCAAAACAGGAAGACTACATGGGTAGCACACAAACAGAATTGCAATCCTTCCTTAGCCTCTTGGCCCCAATCAATAAACATTTTATTGCTACTCCATTTCAAACATAGGTTTTCAGTCATCATTTTAACTGGATTGTGTGGTGCAAAATGAGTGACAAAGAAACATCACAGTCAGACGTGACACTAATTCTAACTAATTTGTTTTAAAATAAGGTTTGACCAGGCTGTTGCGACGTGGAGTGGCTGAAGGTTTGTACAGTTTCAGTCTTTTGAACAGTGTGGGTAATTGAAGACAGGTTACCCATCTGATCTGTTAGAAACAGCCCACTTAATTAAACCTTTCCCATCAAATTACACAAATATTATAAATTTTGAAGTTAGTCCATTTTTCACTATTACTCCAAAATCAAGCTCAATCAGAAGAGAAGTCTAATGATAACCCTACTCTGTTCTCAACAGGCACTGAGGCATGAAGGGTTTTGTTATTATTGTTCCTTTTCTTCCCAAACATCATTTTCTTATTTGTGACAGGACTGTCTGGACAGAGGATTAGAGCTTTATTCCAGCATTTACCACCCCCCCCCCCTTCTTATCTGTTATTGCTCTTTCTTCTATCTACTGCGACAAGCAAGGAAATTTGAACCCTTACTCTTACAGCTTGAGCTGCACCTATTGTAGTTAGTCACCAATTTAACCCTCTCTAAACAGTAAAGAAATGTTACCTGCTTCTGGCTACTTTTTTGTCAGGAGCTTTGGCAGAGTGGAACAAATAATACAAAATGGAGGACAGAGCTTTTATAAGGTCATGTCTTCCCACCAGGAAGGGTTATACTAATTAAGGGCACAATACATACATCATTAGCCCTGATTGCAGCCAGTCTAGATGGCTCTGGAGAAGGGAAATCCAATGACAATCAGGCTACTTCTTTTTGGTTGGTGCAGCCTTTTTTTTGTTTTGTTTTTTAAGTAGTCTGGTCATGTATGCAAACCTATCATGAGCTGCAAGGCACTCTGTATCTCTGAAAATCTGACTGCTTTTATTTAGGTGGCTAAAGCCAGATTTTAAGGATTTAGGTATTCCAGTGCTGAGTGTTGCAATGCCTAATTTTATGCATCTTGAAAATCACTGGAATCTACAAAGCCTCAGTTAGGCACCTAGGCTCCCCTATGCAATAGAGGGGGAGAGAGAGGCACCTTAAAAAGGGATTTACAAAGAAGCCAGCACTCTAGGCAAGGAGCTTCCTAAATTAGCCAGTGGGAGATGCTGATGAGAGCAGTGTGTCTTAAGCCCTGCCCGTCACATAGAGTCTGGGCTGCAAGCAGTCACTTATCTCTGCTTGCGATACTCAGTGCGGAGCTCCTCTCCTAGAGTCAGGCATTTCTTGTAAGAATGATTTAGGCACGTGACTTATTTCACACAAAATAGCCCGGGGAGAAGCCATCCCTTATATACGGTTTAGCCTGATGATTAGATTACTCACTTAGAACACCACAGATGCAGGTTCAATTCCTCCCTCTGCCTGATAAGAAGCAGCTATTTGAACAGGACTCTCCCACGTCTCAGCAGAGTTACCTAACCACTGGACTATGGGACTCTTTTGATCTTTCTAGTTGAAGCCATTCCACTTTCTATTAAACAATTAGAATAGAGAAAGAATGACTCTGTAGTTCAATGGGTAGGACATGCATCTAAGACATCCCTGTTTCTCAGGTAGATGGAGAAATTGAACCAGGATCTCCCACATCCTGTGTGAGTACCATAACCACTGGACTACAGGTAATAAGGAAAACTTCCTTCCCAACCAGCCATTTTGTGTGGAGTTAAGTGTGCTCAGCACATTCCCACCAGATTGGATCCCATAGGAACTATAGGTGGGAGAACACCTATTTCCTTGTCATTTGAGGATTGCACTGGTGCTTGTGTGAAATACAGGTCTGGGCAACTCTCTGATACATCACTGAGTATGCCCAGAGGCAGAAACATAGGCACCTAAAGGACTTTTACAATGACACAGTAGATATCTTGTGAGTTTAGCTGCCTACAGGATTAGGCAGAGGGAAAGCAGGAGTTTTGTGGATCACTGTGGTACCTGAAACTGGCACATTAGAACCTAAACCTGGGCTTTAGGCACCTAAGTTCCTTGGTGGATTTGGCCGTAAGTGCTTAAGTTGTGATACCCAGATTTGGAAATTCTGGCCATAATCAAGCTGTGTACAGTATGTGTTCCCTTTTAATATTTTCTCATGTGACTCTCTTCACTCACTTCCACTCATGTGCATGCTTAACAAGTCCTCACAACATATCACAATGGATGCAAGATCTTTCTTTACCACTCACCACACCTTGATGCATTCTCCATAGTGTGATACAAAAATACACATCGGGAAGAAAGTTAAAATGTGACCCCCCCTCTTTTTTTTTTTTTACTGGTACTCTAAAATTAGAACCACACTTAGCTAGTGAAAAGAAAAGGAGGACTTGTGGCACCTTAGAGACTAGCAAATTTATTTGAGCATAAGCTTTCGTGAGCTACAGCTCACTTCATCGGATGCATTCAGTGAAAAATACAGTGGGGAGACTTATATACACAGAGAACATGAAACAGTGGGTGTTACCATACACACTGTAACGAGAGTGATCAGGTAAGGTGAGCTATTCCCAGCAGGAGAGTGGGGGCGCGGGGTGGAAATCTTTTGTAGTGATAATCAAGGTGTGCCATTTCCAGCAGTTGACAAGAATGTCTGAGGAACAGCAGGGCGGGAGGGGGGGAAATAAACATGGGGAAATAGTTTTACTTTGTATAATGACCCATCCACTCAAAGTCTTTATTCAAGCCTAAGTTAATTGTATCCAGTTTGCAAATTAATTCCAATTCAGCAGTCTCTCGTTGGAGTCTGGTTTTGAAGTTTTTTTGTTGAAGAGCTGCAACTTTTAGGTCTGTAATCAAGTGACCAAAGAGATTGAAGTGTTCTCCGACTGGTTTTTGAATGTTATAATTCTTGACGTCTGATTTGTATCCAATTATTCTTTTACGTAGAGACTGCTACTCTGAAACCTGTCATTATGCAAGGCACTGAATTTAGCTGTATGGAGTAGAAATCTATCAACTTCATGAAAAAACTTTTACAGATAAAGAAAGACATCATCTTTCTTTCCAAATGCAAACAGATGAACATCATACCAAAAGGACTGAAGGTAAAAAATCCATTACAATCTACATACCACACAGACTATGCTGACAGCTTGTGCCACACATTCTCAAAGAAACTGCGGAACCACCTGATCAACATTCTCTACAGCAAACAGGGCAAGATTAAGAATGAGCTCTCAAAACTGGATACTATCATAAAAAAACAGCCTTCCACACAAACTTCCTCGTGGCTGGACTTTACAAAAACTAGACAAGCCATTTACAACACACACTTCGCTTCTCTACAAAAGAAAAAGGACACTAAACTATCTAAACTACTACATGCCATAAGGGGCCACAACAATGGTTCCCTTAACCCACCCAGCAATATTGTTAATCTATCCAACTATACTCTTAGCCCAGCAGAAGAATCTGTCCTATCTCGGGGCCTCTCCTTCTGCCCCTCCATCCTCACAAACATGATAGAGTTCTGTGGTGATCTAGAATCCTGTTCTCGATGTCTCCGATTCAAAGACTATTTCCAACACACCTCTGAACAACATACTAATCCACAGAGACCTTCCTACCAAGACTACAAAAAGAAAGATTCTGGGTGGACTCCTCCTGAAGGTTGAAACAACAGATTGGACTTCTACATAGAGTGCTTCCGCCGATGTGCACGGGCTGAAATTGTGGAAAAGCAGCATCACTTGCCCCATAACCTCAGCCGTGCAGAACACAATGCCATCCACAGCCTCACAAACAACTCTGACATCATAATCAAAAAGGCTGACAAAGGAGGTGCTGTCATCATCATGAATAGGTCGGAATATGAACAAGAGGCTGCTCGGCAGCTCTCCAGCACCACTTTCTACAAGCCATTACCCTCTGATCCCACTGAGGGTTACCAAAAGAAACTACAGCATTTGCTCAAGAAACTCCCTGAAAAAGCACAAGAACAAATCTGCACAGACACACCCCTGGAACTCCAACCAAAAGTATTCTATCTGCTACCCAAGATCCATAAACCTGGAAATCCTGGATGCCCCATCATGTCAGGCATTGGCACCCTGACAGCAGGATTGTCTGGCCCTACGTTACCAGCACTCCCAGCTATCTTCGAGACACCAGTGACTTCCTGAGGAAACTACAATCCATCAGTGATCTTCCTGAAAACACCATCCTGGCCATTATGGATGTAGAAGCCCTCTACACCCACATTCCACACAAAGATGGACTACAAACCGTTAGGAATAGTATCCCCGATAATGTCACGGCAAACCTGCTGGCTGAACTTTGTGACTTTTTCCTCACCCATAACTATTTCACATTTGGGGACAATGTATACCTTCAAATCAGCGGCACTGCTATGGGTACTCGCATGGCCCCACAGTATGACAATATTTTTGTGGCTGACTTAGAACAACGCTTCCTCAGCTCTCGTCCCCTAATGCCCCTACACTACTTGCGCTACATTGATGACATCTTCATCATCTGGACCCATGGAAAAGAAGCCCTTCAGGAATTCCACCATGATTTCAACAATTTCCATCCCACCATCAGCCTCAGCCTGGACCAGTCCACATAAGACATCCACTTCCTGTACACTACAGTGCTAATAAGCCATGGTCACATAAACACCACCCTATACTGGAAACCTACTGACCGCTATTCCTACCTACATGCCTCCAGCTTTCATCCAGACCACACCACACGATCCGTTGTCTACAGCCAAGCTCTACGATACAGCCTCATTTGCTCCAACCCCTGAGACAGAGATAAACACCTACAAGGTCTCTATCAAGTGTTCTTACAACTACAGTACCCACCTGCAGAAGTGAAGAAACAGATTGAGAGAGCCAGAAGAGTACCCAGAAGTCACCTACTACAGGACAGGCCCAACAAAGAAAATAACAGAACGCCACTAGCCGTCACTTTCAGCCCCCAACTAAAACCTCTCCAACGCATCATCAAGGATCTACAACCTATCCTGAAGGATGACCCATCACTCTCACAGATCTTGGGAGACAGGCCAGTCCTTGCTTACAGACAGCCCCCCAACCTGAAGCAAATACTCACCAGCAACCACACACCACACAACAGAACCACTAACCCAGGAACCTATCCTTGCAACAAAGCCGGTTGCCAACTGTGTTCACATATCTATTCAGGGGACACCATCATAGGGCCTAATCACATCAGCCACACTATCAGAGGCTTGTTCACCTGCACATCTACCAAAGTGATATATGCCATCCTGTGCCAGCAATGCCCCTCTGTCATGTACATTGGTCAAACTGGACAGTCTCTACATAAAAGAATAAATGGACACAAATCAGATGTCAAGAATTATAACATTCAAAAACCACCTTGATTATCACTACAAAAGGTCCCCCCCCCACTCTCCTGCTGGTAATAGCTCACCTTACCTGATCACTCTCATTACAGTGTGTAAGGTAACACCTATTGTTTCATGTTCTCTGTGTATATAAATCTCCCCACTGTATTTTCCACTGAATGCATCCGATGAAGTGAGCTGTAGCTCACGAAAGCTTATGCTCAAATAAATTTGTTAGTCTCTAAGGTGTCACAAGTACTCCTTTTCTTTTTGCGGATACAGACTAACACGGCTGCTACTCTGAAACTTAGCTAGTGGTTACACTGGCCAGATTTGGCCTGATACTGATAAATGCTGGAGGAAATATAGATCTGTACTGCTCACAGAAGAGCTCTCAAAAGCGACTGTCTCCTCAGGGACTCACAATCCCTTTCACAGTTCCCAGCCAAGCAGGGAAAAGTATACCTGATACACCACTGCCTAGGAGAGTACAGTGTGTACATGCCTTTGGTAGGGCTTCAGCCTCAGGTTTGCTAGTACTATAGGAAAATGGATTGCTCTAGTTCAGGAACTGACATTGGGCCAGTTTCTCTGTGCACTTCTCCATCTTGGTGTATAAGCCAGGCAAATCCTTCCCCTAATATAGTATGGACATTATCCTTGTAGTCCCAATCCATAAAGGCTGATTCTGACTTTATTTCAAAATAGTAAAATTTTCGGAGCTAAAAATTGTACCTGGGTTTTGAAGAGTGTAATAACTAAAAACTTCTCACTGTGAAACACAATCTCAATTTATTACAATAAGGGTTTTAAGGCAAGGATGCTTCAGACCAGTGCAACATGGCATGCTTACCAATTGCCACATTTTATTGGAGGGATAATTCCAGTTTTTTTGAACAAATAGCCTTTTCTTCTCACCTCTTCCCCCACCCCCAGTATCCCTCTGGAAACCCTTCCTATTCCAATGGGATTAAAATTTAAAAGGAGTATTCTTACTTTTCCTCCCTGTATGTCCCCATCTAGAGCTTTCAAATATTGGCAAGCATGTCCAGGGATATTGCAAATATCTAAAATTTCCTGATTTTTTATCAATGGGGGGAGGGGGAAAATCTGAAGGGAGATGATCCTCATTATTTGTGAGAAATAAACACACCTTTCCTCTGACAATCAATAAACACCATAGATTTATTTTAGTGTTACCCTCATATCAGCGGATGACCATAAGTAGTTCAAAAGTGCAAAAAAACCCAATAGTACCAACTGCAGGAAAATGTGTGTAGTGCTTAGCCCTCTCCCACAAACAAAACAATTACAAATCTATTTCATTTCAGGTGGGGGGGGGGCGGGGAAGCGGCACCGAATGTATATAAATGGTAGCAATCAAATCATGAGTCTTGTTTCAATAAACGTGCATATATGGCAAAGTCTGAGGCAATAGAGATATTTTTGCACAACTTCTGCCATATGTAATATTTTAGCCATGTTTGCCCTCAGGAAGACACTGCTGTGCTATTCCCTATACCTTCTTTCTTTGTGAAGAGGGCTTTACACTAGTTTCAAAGGGGCAGGTGACAAAAGTTCACAGGTAAGCATAAAAAGGTGAACTGAACAAAGGGCTAGAAGGTGTGTGAGGAACATGGAAATTTACAATAGTGTCATGGAGCAACAAGAGGGAAATCAGTGAGGGAATCTACTCAACATCATACACAAATGCAAGGAGTACAGGGAATAACAGGAAGAAATGGAAGTATTAATACATAAGTTAAATTATGACAACTAAATAAGTCTCATGAATGGAAGATTGGTATAAAGGGGCATAGCTTGTTCAGGAAGTATGTGCATGATAAAAAGTGTTGCATTATACATCAAGAATATGTAAACTTGTTATGAGGTCTAGAAGGAGGTGAGAGGCAGGCCAGTTGAAAGTCTGTAGATAAAGATAAAAGGGATAAAAAAAACTGGAGTGATGTCATGGTAGGGGTCTGCTATAGACCACCAACTCAGGAAGAGGACATAGTTGAGGCATATCTAGATACAAGAATAGATGTGAGGCAAATAAAAGAAATATCCAAAGCACAATACCTGGTAGTAATGGGGGACTTTAACTATCCAGATATCTGTTGAAAAAGTAATGTAGCAAAACACAAAATTTCCAAGATCTTGGAAACTTTTTGTTTCAGAAAGTGGGGAAAGTAAGCAGAGGTACAGCCATTCTAGACTTGATTCTGACCTAACGGGAGGACTTGGCAGCAATCTAAAGGTGGAAGTCAATTTGAGTGACAGTGACCATCAAACGGTAGATTTCATGTTTCTAAGAAAAGGAAAGAGTGAGAACAGCAGAATAAGTACAGTGATTTTCAAAAAAGCAAATTTTAACAAACTCAGATAATGGGCAGGTAAGGTCCCATGGGAAGAAAATCTGAGGGGAAAAAGGCATTTACAAGATCTGGCAGTTTCTCAAGGAGACAATATTAATGGCACAACTGAAAACTATCCCGATGTGAAGGAAAGATAGGAAGAATAGTAATAGGACATTTATGGCTCCATCCGGAGCTCTTTAATTATCTGAAAACTCAAAAGGAATCTTACAAAAAGTGGGAACATGAACAAATTGCGAACGCAGAGTACAAAAGAATAGCACAAGCACATAGGGACAAAATCAGAAAGGCAAAGGCATAAAATGAGCATGGAACATAAAGGGCAATAATAATAGCTTTTTAAAATACATTAGGAGCAAGAGAAAGATGAAGGAAAGCGTAGGTCCTCTACTTAGTGGAGAAGGAGAGCTAAAAGCTGATGACATCAAGAAAGATAAGCTGTTTAATGCCTATTTTGCTTCAGTCTTCACTAAGGTTAGTGGTGACTGGAACAGGGCAAACATCTCTATTTTTAAAAAGGGGAACAAAGAGGACCCAGGGAATTATAGACCAGCCAGCCAAACTTCAATGCCTAGAAAGATGCTGGAACAAATAATTAAACAATGAATTTGTAAGCACCCAGAGGATGATAGGGTTGGTTAGAAGAAATAGCCAGCATGGATGGATTTTTGTCAAAAACAAAATCAACCTAATTTCCTTCTTTGACATGGTCATTGGCCTAGTGTATAGGAGGAACAAATAGACATGCTAGGTCTTGATTTTAGTAAGGTTTTTGACACAGTTCTACATGACATTATCATAGGCAAACTAGTGAAATGTGGTCTAGATTAAATTACTGTAGGGTGGGTGCACAACTGGTTGAAAAACCATATTCAAAGAGTAGTTATCGATGGTTCCCTGTCAAACTAAGAGGGCATATCTAGTGAAGTCTTGCAGGGGTCAGTCCTGGGCCCAGAATTATTCAATATTTTCATTAATGACTTGGATAATAGAAATTTGTAGACAACATGAAAGTGGGAGATAGCACTTTGGAGGACAACATTAGCATTCAAAAAGAGAACTGGTCTGAATTCGACACGATGAAATTCAGTAAAGATAAGTGCAGAGTACTATACTTAGGAAGGAAAAATCAAATGAAAACTATAAAATGGGGAATCACTGGCTAGGAGGTAGTACAGTTGAAGAGGATCTGGAGGTTATAGCGAATCACAAATTGAATATGAGTCAACAGTATGATGAGTTGCATTCTGGGACCTATTAATAGGAGTGTTGTTTGTAAGTCATGAGAGGTACTTATCCTGCTCTACTCCGCAGGAGTACTTTATCCAGTAGTGGGCACCACAATTTAGGAAAGATGTGAACAAATTGGAAGGAGTCTACAGCACAGCAACACAAATGATAAACAGTTTAGAAAACCTGGCCTATGAGGAAAGGTTAAAAAACCTGGCCATGTCATGTTTACTCTTGAGAAAAGAAAACATAGAAGGGAACCTTATAGTCTTAAAATATGTTAATGGCTGTTAAAAAGAGAAGGTGGGGGTGGGGGGAAGTGCCAGTTGTTCTCCATGTCCACTGAAGGAAAGACAAAAAGTAATGAGCTTAATCTGCAGCAAGGGAAATTTAGGTTAGATATTAGGAAAAACTGTCTGACTATAAGGGTAGTTAAGATCTGGAATCAGCTGCTAAGTGAAGCTGTGGAGTCCCCATCACTGGATGTTTTTAAGAACAGGTTAGACAAATGTCTGTGAGGGATGGTCTACATTTACTTGGTCCTTCCCTAGCACTGGGGCTGGTCTTTACTCCTCAAGATCCCTTCCAGCCATGCATTTCTAGGATTCTTTTCTTTTGTAGACCAACCCACGGTATAACAAGACTATTCAGTTTTGTTTTTTTAAAGAGAAACCTTCAGGTTTTATGCAAGATTAATGAAATTCCATATTCTAGAGAAAAGGTTTTAAAAAATAAAACAAAAACTCCCCAACAACTTTGGTGAAGAGATTTGAGGTGCATTTTTCATCCCCTTCAATATATCTAGGTCCTTGGTGCTCATGAGCAGATTATCTAGTAACCACCAAGAAAGAGACATTGTTCTGCTTTTGCTCTGCTTAATAAAGATCTATTTAACGAACGCCAATATGAGATTAAGAACTGTTGTAAATGAGGGCCAGAGGGATGGAGTGAAAAGCATTGAGCAGAGAATGTGTGGGTATTTGTTTTAATACACTAGAGCCAATTCTCAGCATGGAGCCTGCAATGGCATTGCTTGTTGAAACACTGCCGATATAGATACAGCACTTCAGACCAAGTTGACTCCAGGAAAACAAAAACAATTATTTATTTGCCATGAGAGGTTATTGTGCACTTTCATTATTGAAATCTAAACAGCAAAAATAGAGTACTAGTAGTGATAAGAAAACTCACAATGTGTTATCAATTATAGGGGTTACAAACTTATGGTTGATGCCTGTGCCCTAAAATCAACAAAGAATGAGTTTTTTCTAATATGCGTTTCCTCCCCAAAACACACATACTCACCCACACACACTCACACACCGAACACTACCTTCTTTATTTTCTCTGTAGATTGTGGTGTCTACATTTTTTTTCAGTTCAGTATGTGTCATTTTGTGCAGAACCTGAGCAGGACCAGATTTAGGCATAGACTCTGTGCATGAGTCCCCAGCTCCTGGAATCATGTGATTACATCCATCTTGGCTTTCAAGAGGCAGGGGAGTAATAACCACTGAAAAATTAATTTCTAGACCTCATGATTTCAAAGAAAATATGAAAAAAGCTCTACAGCATAACCCGCATGTAACCAATGCAGAATACGTCTTCCTGAGTCTGCAGGCAGCCTGATACAAACGGCTCTGAAAAATATATATCCTTCTCTGTGCATCTCCAAGACACACTGCTCTGGGAGACTAATGCCATCCCAACAGAGGACAGTGCATAGCTATTGAAGAAGAGTGAGATGGACCTGGATCATTCACCCAAGCAGATACATCCCAGCAGCTGAGGTAAGTAGTGTGGGCTCTCCATGCTCCTTAAGAGAGGAGGAGCCCCTGCTGCCACTTCCAAGGAAAGAAGGGGTCTCTCCATCACAATGCCTTACTCTCTGGGCAGGTAGGGTATCCCCTGATACTGCTACTCTAAGTGAGGAATGGGGTCATCAGGGCACAGCCACAGAGGGCCTCCATATTGTTGTGTCTAGGGCCCCAGCTTGCCTTAATCTGGCCCTGAATTTATGCCCATACAGTGTAACATAAAAGGTACTGTTTACTTTAAAACCAGACAAGCATTATAGATACATATGCACTATATAACATACTACTACCTTTGAGAATAGTGGCTGATTTTTTTCTCCACTGCATGTGTGTGAAATGTTATTGTTTGTGCTTCATACGTTGATTTTCGTTAAGCCTCTGAGTAAAACATTATAGGATGAATTCTCAAAAGTGGACTAACCGTTCAATTTTGCTGGTGTAAATAATTTGTGTACGCAATCAGCATTGCACATAAACATCCGCTATTCACCAATAAGCTTTATACATGCAAATCATTACAGATATAAGTTTGGAGGCCAGCTCGGAAGCCCATTTTACCATATATAATTTAAATGGTCCTTTTCTCTTTATAAGCCAAATCATGTCAACTTCTCCAGAGTATGGCACGCCTAAAATACAACAAAAATGCACAATTTTCTCTCCCAGTGATATCCCTGATCTCTTTGCAAAGTTCTTTTACTGAGACTTTGTATGAAGCAGTAGAATTTTACCTCATACTGTTAGAAATCTAAAAGTTCTTTCATTTTAAGGGAGGTTTGAATTTTTAAAGGTACATTCATGTAATAAGTGTGGCTCAGCTTACTTTTCATATTTGTACTTTGGATTTCCTTTTTAGTGTCTCTATGCATATTCATGACGATTTTAAACAGTAATCTGCTTATCATGCCTGTATTTATCTGCAGACACAGAACACGAAGAATTAACAATAAAGAAAACTATGACAGATTGAGAAGGATAAACAGTATTTGACAATTCAATGGCAAAAATCAATGGACCTCTGTTTATATGCCAGACACCACATACGTTTACACTGGAGCTGAAGTAAAAAAAAGCATATGGACACACGTCAGATAAATTAGGCCTGCCAACATCTACAAAGACAGCAAAATAGATGGGATTTTTCCACACAGCCAAATGCCACTGTTTCAGTGCAATCCCCTCTGAATTGAAACCGATCACACAAAAATCCATGATGTGATTAAAAACAAACATATTTAAATATGATACTTCATAGAAAACAGAGCCCTCAGACAAAAAAGTCCTCATTAACAATACCCTAATGAATGGATAATTGAATTGACTTCAGCACAGAGAGCCTGCTATCTCTCTCCCTTTCTTTTTCCCATGATTAGCTGGAGCAGAATAATACCTAGCTGACTGTACAGCCTTCCTTTTCTAGGCAAGGAAAAATGTATACTACCTGACAGAGCACCAGCTTCCCTCACACCAACCTTCAATTTAATTATAAAAGGAGAAGGGACGCTGAAAAGACTGATGTGTCAGTAACCGTCAAGATCATTAAATCCAATCTCTAAGAACAAAATGTTGAGTCATTTTCAGAAGCCCATAAATGGAATGGCTCCCGGCCTTTATCAAACTCATTTTGAATCAGTGCCCAGTCTAGCTCTGCTTATCAATTACAGCAATCTGCTTGCATAAAAATTAAAGATGCAGAAAAGTGTTTGCGCCTCTGGTGAAGAAAAAGGCTGCAGAGCTGTAGCTTGTGAGCTGACTGCCATCATGCAGGTAGTCTCAATCTTCATCCCAGGCTTGAATGAACTCATTAGGTTGTGCAGCTCCCAAGTGTACAGCATTTTGATTTCTAGATTCACTGACTAGTCCACATAGACCCTCCAAAATCCAAATGAAGAAAATAAAGTACTTTAAAATGGTGTTACTCCTGATTTATATGAGAACATTTCTTACACCATGGTAAGAACTTATACAAAGAGCAGCCAAAGGAAACCATTCACAATGCACGACAAGTTTCACTGACAAAACTCTGGAACTATACTACATATTCTTGAGCGCCATCTACTGGCACCTTATCTGTTAACTATACACACACACACACACACACACACACACACACTCCTCGTTTACAGAGAACTGTAGAAGCATCAGACCTACATCATCTAGTAAAATGTTAAGAATTGTGGTTTTGTTTTAAAAAAAGACTGGCTCTAAATGTGCTCAACTGGCACAAATAATAATATGTGTATATTTCCAGATAATGCACAATGAGGATACTAATTCATTTATACAGCAAAACCCTCTTATAAAAATGAAGGGAAAGTTGATACATTTTTGTCACCAATAAAATCTGTAAATGGTATGTGTGTTCACAGATATACCGATTTGGCATCTCTAGACAACTGACACCTACAACTAAGAAAATTACAGTTTCTACAGTCTTTTAAATAGCTGTAGAAATCTATGTAATCACCCTTATTAACTGATAAAATGTGGCTAGAAGATAGAATTATATAGCTATTCTTAGCAAAGCTCAAAACGTGAGATAGCATGGGGTATTCTCGCTAAGACAATAGCTATGACATTTTGAAACTGGATATTATTTCATAAATATATAAATATTTCATTTTTGATCTTTATAACAAATATTAACATTCTGAAGCCAGCTTCAGCAAAAAAATCTCACCATCTATAATTTTTTAAACAACTTTCTTACTGAACACACAATAGTGACACTCAGGTAATAATCTAAGAAGCTACCTTTACTAACACTGAAGGATTTATCTAAGACATGATAAACTATCAATTCTAGAACTTATAGAGTATGTCCAAAGAGATTTCTGGCTCATGCTCAAAATGAAAACATTATAACGTGCAAATCATTAATTTTCTTAAAAAGAAATGAAGATATGATTAGAACTACATGCTTCATTCATACATAAAACACTTGATGTTTTCAATCCTGCCTACGAATCTACCTGCCTTTCCTGCTACATCCCCACCTTGTCCCCTGTCCTTTTTTCATGGTGCACCTGAAGCCGGGAAAGCCTAATCAATATATGGCAGGTCCTCTCCCTCCCCTCCTTCATATCACTTTTTCCTTCTGTAAAACCACTAATTCTATGAAGCATACTAGCAATAACATCCCCATAGTATGTTCTGGTTGTTCCCAGTACAGCAGTGTGTGTTTCTAGACTGTAAACACTTTGGTGCAAGGATTTTGTTTTGCATTATTTTCTTTAGCATATTATACTTTATTTAAGTACCATGTAAAATTACAGTGGTAGATATCTATATATGTAATTAATCCAAAATACAGTAAAGTATCCAGTTATTTCTGTTTAGAAACTGCTTTTCAAATATCTCAAGTATTTTATTTACTTTTTGAAATATGCATACTAATTATTGTTTCATATTCATGGTCATTTTACTTATGCAATATTTCAGTACGTTAAACAAAAATATTAAACACTGTAGTACAGGAGTTTGGAGATATGTACCCAATTGTTCCTTAAGAGCTATATGAAAAAGATCTGGGAGGACACGTGACTAAAGATCCTACTATAAATTTTGAAATTTCCCTTTCAAACTCTTTTACAGGCAATGTCTGTTTGGTAATATGGTCTGTTTGGTAATTTAGGGTCACTAAATTTACAAGGGACTGTGAAGGCATGGGCGGTCACCCTATCAAACACCCCTGATTAGGTGTGGCACTGCAGGTGGGTCCTGTCTTGATTTCCCTCCACCTGAAATATAAACAAGTCTAGACAAGTTTCGGTTATTAAAGAGAGACCCTGCCTGGAGAGTCTCCTTTATTCAACAAAAATTCTTTACCAGAAAGTGTTTCACAAGCACACACAACACCTTCCTATCTCAGTGTCCTGGCAGAGGGACTCTGTCAGTCTCAGTCTATCTGTCATCTGTCTCAAGTTCAGTATTCACCTCTGTCCAGGTGCTTCAGCAGCTTGCTTTCATAACTTTTAGGGAGAATGCCCTTGAATATCTTTGCATCACATAGTTTCCTGTCACAATTACCATAAACAAGATACACACGTCTCAGCTGGAGACCTATGGACTTAAAATGAAGTGTGAGCCTAAATTAAAATTAAAAGTCTCTCCCCACCCCCCAAATGCCCTGAGGAGACTTAAATCTTTTGCACGTGCAGAGCCAATGGAACTGTGTAGAGCATGTGTGTTTTGTTTGAGGCTACAAATAGGGTCCTGCTCTGTGAACTATAATAATAATTAATAATAGCAGCTACCAGAGCCCTCTGACACCATTCACTAGTGTTCTGAGAGTCAGAGATGCGGACACAATGGACTAGTGAGGCCAACGGGAAAGCTTCTGCATAGGATGATATGGACAAGCAGTTTGTTGGGCCAAGAATGAGCCAGGGATGCTCAGTCCCTCAGTGACAGGGGACAGCAGGACTCAGACACAAAGAAACTAGGTTTAGTTTCAGTTTTGAGTTCAGGAGATGAGAGATAAGCAGAACACCTTAGGGAGTCTGTGATTAATTCCCTCTCAAAAGACAAAAGAGAGTCTCCCAATGTTGTGGGATCTAGTGCCTGGGTCAGGCAGTTCCAACCCTGCAGAAACCAGGATCCAAAGTGGAAGAGAGACCCTGGCACTGGGTATTGAGAACCAGCTGAGACCTCCACAGTTCTGCAGACCAGGGAGACGGAAAAGGCCCCTGTCCCACCTGAGGGCAAAGACAGGCTTCCTCCCCCTTCATTTATTCAAGCTGTTCAACATTCACAGTGCTGCAGTATTCACTTCCAGCCATCTTCATGGGAAGTTTCTGAGTGTTGGGAAGTGGGAAATTTGCTGATGTGTTAGCATTCATAGTAATCGCTAACTCTTTCCTTCTCCAGATCCTATTTTCTTGCTCCTGTTATTTCCTTGCTGGGGTTTGTGTTGATATACTTCACTTTTTTTTGTGTATGCCTTGCAGCAGTGGTAGCATTATTCAGTTTCTCAAGAGATAGCTCTCTTATGTCTCTGGCACAGCGAGGAGTCATGAGGTGTCACAATAAAGAACACAGAATCCAACCAATGTAAGGAGAGGGGAGAACCCACTCCAAGTAGCATGCACCAAGGAGGAGGCTTGATACACACCTCTGGGAAGGGGATACATCAATAAAATAGATTCACAGCATTTAGGCCACAATCTGTTTTAGATCATTTAATCTGACCTTTATGTATCACAGGTCATTAAATTTCACCAATTTACCCCTATATTGAGCCCAATAACTTGTGTTTGAAGAAGGTGTAATTTGTATTTTGGATAAAGCATATTTTCCAGTAAGGCACCAATCTTGGTTTGAAGACATCAAGAACATAAGAGGAAAAGAAAAGAAGATTGGCTGTACTGGGTCAGACCAATGGTCCATCTAGCCAAGTATCCTGTCTTCCAACAGTGGTCAGTGCCAGATGCTTCAAAGAGAATAAACAGAGCAGGGGACTCATCCAGTGATCCATCCCCTGTCATCCAGTCCCAGCATCTGGCAGACAGGGGTTTAGGGACACCCAGAGCATGGGGTTGCATCCCTGACCATCTTGGCTAATAGATATATTCATGGAGAAGACATCCATTAGTGGCTAATTCTTTTTTGAACCAATCATAGTTGTTTTGTCTTCACAATGTCCCCTGGCAATGAGTTCCACAAGTTCACTATGCATTATGTGAAGAAGCTGTGTGAAGAGACAGAGAATCCACCGGTATCTTTAATAGTTTGTTACAATGGTAAATTACCTCACTGTTAAAAATGTGTGCCATCATTTGAATATGAATGTATATAATTTCAGTTTCTAGCCTTGATAAGGTCCCTGACCAAATGCTCTTACGCAAAGTAACCTGCCACAGGATAAGAGGGAAGGTGCTCTCATGGATTGGTAACTGGTTAAAAGATAGGAAACAAAGGGTAGGTATAAATGTCAGTTTTCAGAATGGAGAGACATGAATAGTGGTGTCCCCCAGGGGTCTGTTCTGGGCCCAGTCCTATTCAACATATTCATAAATGATCTGGAAAAAGGAGTAAAGAGTGAGGTGGCAAAATTTGCAGATGATACAAAATTACTAAAAATAGTTGAGTCCCAGGCAGCCTGCGAAGAGCAACAAAAGGATCTCTCAAAACTGGGTGACTGGGCAACAAAATGGCAGATGAAATTTAATGTTGATAAATGTAAAGTAATGCACATTGGAAAGCATAATCCCAACTATACATATAAAATGATGGGGTCTAAATTAGCTATTACCACTCAAGAAAGAGATCTTGGAGACACTGTGGATAGTTCTCTGAAAACATCCACTCAATGTGCAGTGGCAGTTAAAAAAGCAAACAGAATGCTTGGAATAAGATAATAGGACACAAAATATCATGTTGCCTTTATATAAATCCATGGTACACCCACATCTTGAATACTGTGTGCAGATGTGGTCGCCCCATCTCAAAAAATATATATTGGATCTGGAAAAGGTCCAGAAAAGGTCAAAAAAATTATTAGGGGTATGCAACAGCTTCCATATGAAGAGAGATTAATAAGACTGGGACTTTTCAGCTTGGAAAAGAGACAGCTAAGGAGAGATATGATTGAGGTCTATAAAATCATGACTGGTGTAGAGAAAGTAGATAAGGAAGTGTTGTTTACTACTTCTCATAACAAAAGAACTAGGGGTCACCAAATGAAATTAATAGGCATCAGCTTTAAAACAAATAAAAGGAAGTATTTTTTCACACAACGCACAGACAACCTGTGGAACTCCTTGCCACAGGATGTTGTGAAGTCCAAGACCATAAGAGGGTTCAAAAAAGAAAGAACCATGGAGGAAAAGTCCATCAATGGCTATTATCCAGGATGGGCAGGAATGGTGTCCCTAGCCTCTGTTTGCCAGAAGCTGGGAATGAGCAAAAGGGGATGGATCACTTGATGATTACCTGTTCTGGTCATTCCTTCTGGGGCACCTGGCACTGGCCACTGTCGGAACACAGGATACTGGGCTAGATAGACCTTTGGTCTGACCCAGTATGGCTGTTCTTATGATTCTTGCTATGCCTTTCTCTATTAGTTTAAAAAGCCCTTCAGTAACCAGTGTTTTCTGCCTGTGAAGGTACTCATACACTGAGATCATGTCATGGCTCTCAATCTTCCTTCTGACAAGCTAAACAGATTGAGCTGATTAAGATTTTCAATCTAAGGCTATTTCTCCATCCCTCACATTATTTTTATGACTTTTTTCTGCACTCTCTCCTATTTTTCAACTTACCTTTTAAAGTGTGGATACCGGAAGCAGAGACAGTATTACAGTATCAGTCTCCCCAATGGCATATACAGAGGTTAAAATCACCTGCCTATTTCTATTCACTACATCCCTGTTTGTACATCCAAGAAGTACACTAACCTTTTTTTGCTACAGCATTGCACTGAGAGTTTATCTTGATTTGCTTATTCACAAGGCCCTTTATTTTTGCTTTTTATTTTGATTAAAATTTCCTGGAATTTATCAGTGTTCTACAATTTTTTTTAAATGGTGAAAAAATAGAGAAAAATAAGAGTATTGAAAGTAAAAGCAGTTTAATGTGTGGTTTACTTCATGGAGTGCAGTATGTACACATATGCATGTACATATGTGGATGTGTATCTTCCTCTACATTGCTCTACTTAAACAGACATTTACATATAGATTAATTTATTATTACTGCAAGAAACATATTTGATTTACTCAACAATAAGAATTTGCATGTACATGAGTGGTCCAAAATTCATGTTAAAAAAACCCAACTAATAGCTTTTGCAAAACACTGGGGTTTTTTTAGTAAAAACAAAAATAAACTGAAATCCAGAAAGTCTGAAAACAAAGGAGCTTACTTATCCACCATGATCCCTAAATGTTAGTACATAATATATAGTGAAATCCTAGCCCCTGAATTGTGAAATCGATGGCAGCTTAGCCATTAACCTCAATGGGATTTTACAGGAGTCAAATGATTAAGAAGTAAAGTGATTAACGCCCTGATCCTACGAAGAGTTATGCACATGCTGAACTTCACCTACTGCGAAAAGTGAATGGGACTACGCACTGCATAAAGTTAAACAAATAAGTAAATCTACTACAGGATCAGTAAACCCCTTCATTTTCAGTTTAAACCTATTTTTACCTAAAAAATCCTGGGTTTTCAAAAAGTATTATTCATTTTTTTTCCAATTTTCACCCTACTTTTGTATCTTTCAAATATATAACAAATAACTTGTTTTATCAAGAAAATACAACACATTGCATGAGATAAATGTATTATAATATGTATATGCAAGGCTGCCTGTTGAAGTAAGGCTGTGTATTAGTCTAGAAGACACACACAATAAACAAACATGTACGCATTCAGGCTCTGAAGTGCGTGTACATCTGCACATACTGATAAATCTCACGCGCACCATGTACACATTTCAAGCTGTCAGCAGATAACGGTTTAAAGATCTGAAACACTAAAATGGGAAGAAAATGAAAATCTGTATCACAATACATTTCAGAACACAAGGAAGAAAAGGATGAAGTTGAGTGTATGTGTTCCAAATGTTATGACCCCGTTATTAAATGTAAATATTTATAGTTCTAAGTTTACAACAGTAAACTGTTTATTCACATGAAAAGTTTTACCTGGGGATTAGAGATATATTGTTTTCTTAATCTTAGCAGTGGCATTGTGTTCTGAGTTCTGTTTTAGTTCTGCAGCAAACCACATTGAATTCCATTCATTAGAGCATTCATCTACTGAATACATTTTTCCTCTGTCCTTCTGCCACCAAAATAAACCCTGATATTTATCCAGAAAAAATATTAATAGTTTTTTGCACTGATTTTTATCTGTTTTTTCTTGTTGTAGTAATAAACACCAATAACTTCCCAGGAACAAATCATAATAATAAAAAAAAAAACCCACTGAAAACAAAGGGCCGTAAGGATCAGGAATTTAAGATGGAATTGTAAGTTGTTCAGCATACCTTCATCACTAGCCATTTAAAATTCTGCCTTAAATGGAATATGAATTCCCATTGAATTCATAAATAATATTGAGTTCCAGTATAAAAAACTTTTCTAAAGCTAATTAAAAAAATTCTAATAAAATATTTTCCATATGAAAATGTGGTTTAGTAAAAATCAAAATTTCCTGTAAAGAAAATGTCAATTTCAATTATATGTTTTGATTATATGATTAGGAAAATAAAAATGAAAAAGTTATTGAAATTGTCATTTTGAAATGAGATGTGAGAATAAACATTTCAACTTTCATTTTTTTAAAAATCAACAACACTTTTTGAGCCTTTTCCAGTTGAAAAAAGTAAAATGAACCAACCATTAACAAAAAAGGTGAAAAAATGTTTTATTCACATTTTCTCACTTTTTAAATGTTTTCCAACTTTTCCTGGTAGAAAAAAAGGGTGTGTTTTTTGAAGAAAAAAGGAAGAAAATGGAGGGAAAATTCTGAAAATCCCCAGTCCACAATGGACAACTGTAAATTAAGCACAGTTAAGGCTCATTTGAATCTCATTCGAATAAGAGTTCATGTACAGCAAATGCTTTAATTGTGCCAAATGTTATAACCAAATAAATGACCAACAAAATCATTTTCAGCTTTGACACATCAGTAAACAAAAAGATGTCTCATGCTGGAATCTAGATTGCCACATCTACTACACCCTCATATGCCATATGAAAAACAACATTAAGTCACTAGAAATCAGAGAAACTAATGAATAGTGGGAAAGGTCACTATTACTCTATTGAATAAGCTGATATACGGTGAGACCTGATGGGGTAACTGTTTAAGGGCACCATGATTTTAGTGGGGACAGCCCCACCAATTGAATAGTGTTGATCTTGTTACAGCTGCATTTAAAAGCAAACAGGGGTTCTCAGCCTGTGATCTAAATTCGGGGGTGGGAGCAAAAAAAGAAATTTAAGCAGGGGTCACAACCATCTTCCATTTTTCTCCTTTTCTTAGACTTTCAATACAAAAAAATAAAAACAATTATGTTTCTATCACTTATGGTTGCAGAGAGAATCTCAAAAACATGAAGCAAACTTAACCAATGGAAGGATGTGTGAGGACTGCTAGTGATAATGTAAGATTCAGGCCTGTATTTTCACCTGAGATAGAATTTTAGGTCTTCTTTATCCGTTTGACTCTTGATACACATATTTTTATGACTATGTGTGAACAAAGGACAAAGACACTGTGTATATTGCTTCTGCCTAGCCAGATGGGTTTGTTAGTATAACGGGAACAGATAAGAACAGTTAAAGTGTTACTGCATATGGTGGGAGTATAATATACGGGAGCACACTTTAAGACAGCCTCAACTCCTATCTTAAGGTCAAGCAACCAATTGGGAGGGGCAAGGGGCGATTGGGTGGAAGGTATAATGCAGTAAAAGCCCAAAGAAATGCCTGTCCCTGACTGTAGCACAATGTCACTCCTTAACCCTCCCATGGGATACAAAAGAGGTTGGATGAAGACCCCAGATTCACGGCCCCGCCCCAAATGGAACATGAAAACAAAAATTGTAAGGGGTGGGACCAAGGGTGTGCATTTCAGGTATAATTATGCCTGCTAAGGAGGGGAGAGAATGGGACACTGGGAAACCAGGCTCTGCAGCATCAGAGTTATGGACATTCTTGCTGAAAACTAACCTCAATAAACATCACATTGCCTGCACCTTGGACTTCTGGTCTTCTGCTTTCTGTCTGCGTGACAAGAACCACGGGGGAGGGTGAAGGGAAAGCCCTCTAAGATAGTGCCTGCCTGAGTCTGCAGAGAGAGTGAAACAATAGCTCTAAGAGATATCGAATTATGTTATCCATGTTAATTAAGGCCATGTGGAATATGCAATGTGTGGCCATATGATTTGCCTTGGAATTTTGTATTCTTTGCCACAGAATTTGTCATTTTGCTGCAGCCAGGTACCAAACTGTTTTATCTCCCTGCCCTGCATGACCTGCCTCTCCGGCTTTCTTCGTGAAGAGTCATGACCACTCTGCCCATCATATTGCTAAATGGTCAGGGGGAGATGAAGGGAGAGTATTGGGGCAGTTTCACTATGGGAAAGATGCTCCTGTTATGCAAATTCTCCCAAATAGATAGGTGCTCTTTTGAAACTGAAAAGGTAGTTCCTGACCCTAGTCATATGATCTGGGTCATGGCTCCAAAACCAAACACACTAGTCACACAACAGGGGACAATTCTATTTACCACCAAGTTAAGCAACATCTCATTGTAGGGTCAATCATGCAAAATAATCTTAATGTTACAAGTTGACTCACTGACTATTTTATGGATAAAATTCTTAGCACCAGTGTCAACATTATTGTGAATCTTTTCCTCTCCCTGAACAAAACTGCTATGTAAGAACTCCCTTATACACCAAAGATGAACCATTGCTAGTTTATCTGCAGTATACACTGCATGTTCTCGTTTTGCTTGTGAAAGGGCTCCATTAGAGACAGTCTACTGCATAAGTAAGAAATATTTCTGTTGCTCCACACATTTTTGTCCTCTTTTTTACATTCTCTGTCTTTAATTAAATATGTCATAGACTTATGAATCCAACAAAGTGGGAATATTAAAATAAAGAAAATAGTGAGTTTGTTTGTCCTGTGGATTTTCCCTGAGCTCACCCCAGTCTATTAAAAATTCAAAAGCCTTGCTATTTGTCTTTTGCCATATGGCCTCTCTCATCATTTCAGCAGGGGGAATCTCCCTCTGGATTTTCAAGACTGTGTAATGTGCACTCTTCAAACTGCTGCAAAAATGAGGTTGACCTCCTGTTTTAAGTACCAAAACTCAATGAATGCTTCAAAGAGTGTCAAAATAAGAGACTTTGGAGGTTCTAAATTAAGAAAGTCAAAAGTGAGGAAATTCCCCCAGAACACCAGGCATTTGGAGAAGGGGCAGGTTCAATGTTAGAGTAGGAGAGACTTGCTCAGAGAGGTGAAAAGTAGGGCAGCCAGTTGAAGAAGGAAGCAAGAATAGGTGTTTCTCAAGCAAAGATCGGTCTGGGGGAAAGAGGAGGATTTACTGGAATAATTTTGTGATGAGCATATTAGAGATCCAGGTTCCAAAACAGGATTCTAACTGGACAGCAGAATGTGTGTGCCAATTCGTACCAATAGCCAGTCTACACTACTCCACTGTATTTCACTACTTAATGCGCTCACTTCATTCTTAATTCATTTTATTGTATTTAGAAATAGGTATTGGGTAAGGGTCTTAGGACAGTGCATAGCTGCAATACCAAGGCTAGAACACTACAATATTTATGCACGTTGGGATGAATTATGCAATGACATTGTGCTCTTGACATTCTTGCTGTTGTCCAAATCAGAAGATCTTGTTTTAACATCGGTTTGCATTTAGTTTACTTTCAAGTATCTTCTTTTCAATCTACATGGAGAGTTAGATGAAGTCTGAGTCTGCCTGGAGGGAAAACAGTTCTTACTTTACTATCTACTATTACTATCTATTTCTTGCTTGGGTCTTTGGGACCAGTTTGAAGAAAGCCTTGTTTTGACATCTAGTGTATTAGGATGGGGTTGGGGAAATATCCTGCACATCTGTAACTGCATTAAAGTGGAATGATCCATTATTTTTTTTTTTTTTTGGTTTCTTTTTTGCTTGACACTCTGTCCTATTTTTTCTATTATCTGTGGTTACAATCTGGACTGGATTCATTCAGACCCATTTTCCTGTGCAAAGTTAAAAATGATATTAAAATCACTCTAGATATAAATTGGCCTGTTGCTGACACCATACATGAATTTGTTTCTGTTTGTGTGTCAGGATTGGGGTACAGAAGAGATCATCGTCGACGTTATACATTTGTAACAGAGATGGGGTCTCTGATAATTGGAATATCGTCTGGCAGTTTGGAAGCACACACTAATCTACTCTTTGCAGGGGTCTACAGGATGAAAATAGTTGCTGCAATAAACATGTTTTAATGCTGCTGTTTGGAGATCTCAGCACATGCTACCTCCTGCCCCGATATACAATTCTGCTCCATGTATGTGAACCCATTAATGTAACAATGCCCAAAAGTGAATGAGTTAAAAAAATACAGATATCACTAGAGGAACTTCTTCATTTTTAAATTGCTTTGATTGTATAACACATTCCTAGTATATCACAAACTGAACTAGATTACAGATATGTGTCATTTTTTGCTGAGTCAGCCCCAGTCTCGCTAGTGATCTATTTGGATAAATTAATTTCTTGCTCTATTTGATTTTACTCTGCTTTGGCAAATGAAACAATGAAAAGCTCCTGTCTATCTCCCTTTATCCTTTCTTTATGAAATATGCATATTTTGAGACTTTGATGTATCTAATATCGACATAACCTTACCTCTCAGGCATGTTCAGATACGTAATGAACTTCAAACCAGGAGGAAAATGACATTTTTAATACTCTATCATTGGCAGATGACTTCAAGAATGAAGTGTGCAAAAGCAAGAGCGACTAGTCTGATCTGAGCTTCATCTGCACACAGAAACTGCTTCTCCCCCAAGAAATTGAATACTTCAGATAAATGTTTCCCCAACTTCGAAAATGTAACTTATTTTCCCCAAGTTGCAGAGGACCAGAAATTATAGTATCCGAATGATTTCATCTCACTGTGTTTTAGAAATCATTATAATTCTCCCAAAGCCAGACATTTCAGCCAGCTCAATTTGCCATTTAAGTTTTTTACATTTCACATTTCATATTATAGGATTTACGAGTAACTGTATGTCCATTTATGTTTACTGAACCACTTTTCTTCTGAACCTCTGGTGCACTAGCTGAATGGGCTTCTTCTCCACAGTCATAGTCTTCCCCTGATGCTGTCATAATTCTACTCTTACCCTCACTACAGGACAATAATTTCACTTTTATTTCTACTGCTTCCAATAAATGTTATGGTCCCCCTTGAACACGCCTCAACAACTGATTGCTTTCTGCTAGTTTCCATTATCAATAACCCATCAAATCTTTGTTAGCAGAGTAGTCCCCTTTTAGTTCAGGTGGAAATCATCCCACAAAGCTCCACAGTACTTAGTGTTCTAAAACCCCTCCCATTCTGTACCATCTTCTCATCCACACACAGACACAAATTCCCCATGGCTAGCTACCCTGGCACATGGAAGCAGAAACATTCCAAAGAAACCTACTTTGAGACAAACTTGCAGCTGTACTAGGGCTGCTCACTCAGCTACAATGACTCACTGGCCAGTCCATATTCCAACCTGGTTTCACAGCCCGCCAGGGATATTAGCTGACGACTCTTTCACAGAGCTTTGAGCATGGGTGTGTATCTGGCACAGTTCACCCCCAACCCCACCCTTCGCCAACACTTGCCCCTTCTGCAGTGTGAGGGAGACCTTGGCACACATCTACCTTGAGTGCACCAGTTTGTAAGCCTTTTTCTGGCTCCTCCAGAACCTTCTCCTCAGGTTCTGACAGCACATCTCCCCTCACCTACTCCTCTATGCATACCCCATCCATGGCCCCATGAAATCACAAGACCTCCTCATCAATCTCCTCCTGGCACTGGCCAAGGTGGCCATCTACCATACCAGGAGGACGATGCTGGATGGGTAGGTGCTCTGTGACCGTGGGGCTTACTTTCACTCCCCCCTTAGGTCACGTAACTGGGCAGAGTTCCTCTGCACCACGTCCACATCCACTGGCTCCCTGGACCCCTTAGAGGAGCAGAGGGCTCTGTCTGGAGCTCTCTGTTCGGTGCTCCCCTCTGCTTTTGATCCTGTGATCCTTCCACCCCTATTTTCTCATTTGTTGTGCCCTGACTTCACTTGAGCCCTGGGTTCAGTGGCTCCTCCCCTTAGATTGGGGAAGGGGACTTTGATGTGGGTTGGCTTGCACCCCTGTGCACTCAATAGGTACAATGAGTCATCCCTCAGGTGTGCTGAAGCAGCCTATACCTGGGTAGGACCCAGATCAGATGACACCCGCCCCCCTACCAAGCACAAGTATCTCATTTTCACTACCAGAGCTGCAAGTTAGTCTGTGTAACAGCACCACTTGGTTAGGAACAATCCTGCTGACTTGGGGTGTTACACGTTCACTAGGCTTCCAGACTGCCCTCTAAACTTTCCCTGCACCAGCTTTGTTCCAGACTGCTTCAGCCTTGTTCGTATGCTGTTCTGACCTTGCTTCAGCCCTGTTCCTGACATGCTCCAGCCCTGCACCATCCTCCTGGCCCCAGATACTTCGATTGACTCCAAACTGGCTTTGACTTTTAGCCTGCACCAAGACTCTGACTACCATTATGATTTGGCTTGTCTACAAACTTTGACCCCAGTTCTGACCCATGGCCTCAGTTTCAACGCTGCCCTCTGCCCAGTCCTGATTCTATATCCAGCTTTGACTATTGGTACCTGTTTTTGACCACTGTTCCAACTACCAGGCATGACTACCCTGAATCCAGATCCTGACCTTTATCATAGGAATAATTAACTTAATCCCTTCTGATTGCCTAAATTTAACTCCCAGGACCTTCCATAATGATCTATATCACTGAAATTGACTTATTACATAACCAAAGGTTGTATTAGAAGCACTCCTTAAAGTAAATCCAGTACAAACCTCATGAGATCAGATATCCTTGTACCCAAATGGTGAATTACCTTGTGGTTCTCATGATTATCACCCACTCTCCCACCTAATCAAACCCCCTACCTACAAATTGTCTATCTAGAATAAATGTGTCCTCTTCTGGAGGAACTTCTGTCAATGAAATAAGCCTCCTCTTCTATCATGAAGAATGTGTCAGCATTAACAGAAATCATACTCTAGCCATATTTTTTCCTTTTTCTGAAACGGGGGCTTCTTGGACTGGATAAAAAGAGGAAGACAGCTCTTACATAAGTAGGTTCCCCTAAGTTATCTAGGGCATTAAATACGTCCACCAATTTATCTCTAACTTCAAATTTACTTTAACACATAGTGCTGTTACTTTTCCCTCTTTTTGTCTAGCAAGTTTTTTTTCAGATACCCAACTAACTCTGTCAATGTCTACAACTCACACCAAATTCCTTTTTAATAACTCTCACTTTGTTGCATTCCTTCTGGCAACTTAGTTTTACCTTGAGTGGGGCAGTAGGGTAGGAGGGGCTGTTGAGAGTGGGGAAGAAGATTACTCTGATAATTTATGCCTGAAGAGAAGAGTACCGTATATCAATTTGAAAAATCGTGGGGACTGCTTTTTCCACATTCTGATTCCTTTTTGACAACTCAGTTTCCATCAAAGTTTGGCTTCTTTTTATTTCTTTACAGAGAACATTTTTACCATCTTCCTTTAAAAAGACTGATAAGATCGAAAGAGTCAAATTCCAATGAAAAATGGGTTAACATTCAATTCCATTTTCTGAGGGGAGCTAAGATCACCATCATAAGTTTCTCTTTTATGTACACATCTTATTTGCCTTTTTTCACTCTCCTCTATCTGCCCCTTAAGTCAAAAGAATGATGTTCTCATATCTCTCTCATTAATCATCTTTGACTTTCAGTTAAGAGCGTTATCCATGGCAATCTTTTTGTCGTGTTCTCTAGTTTGTCTTCACCTCACTATAGAAAAGGGAAATGGTGTCTTTAACACTGTGATCCAAAGATATAGTGTTGTACACTCTTTTGATCCTTATATGTGCTTTCTGTGAGGGTCTTCATTATATTTCAACTTGCCAACCCACACTGTCCAAGTGTGACCAGATTACAACAAAGCAATCTCCAGAATGATGGACAGAAGAAGTGTTCACCTTGCAGTGGCATGAAAATGGCTGACACTGTGATGATGATCATCCTCTCTTCAAATTAATTGCAAACATTACACTTCAAATTGCTTTTGCACATAACGTTATTTTTGTCCTAGCAGTCAAATAAATTGGGTAAGCCAGTTGAAAGAAGAAACACCACCTGCATGGCTGTTTAAAAAAGATCTCAAGATAGAAGAGAGAATCCCCGTAAGACTCCACAGAGCAAACGTCAGATATAGCATAGGTTACTTAATTCTTCTAAAATTCTGAATGGCTCTGCTTACTTTAAAGTGCTCTCTAATCACAGGCGGGGTCACCTCCCTATGAGTGGGTTATTGTACCTATGAAATGTCTCAAAATATTGCACTGGAATTTTTTTTCTTAGATTACGGAATAATGTAAACGTGTATGAACAAAAGGAGGTGTCCAAACGTTGTTGTTTTCTTTCTTGTGTCCAGCATTACAGTGGAAATAATCAAGGGATTTCAGAGAGAGGGTAAAAAATCTGGTAATTCTCTGTGAAATTCAACAGCAAAAGCTAGTTTTTTGTTAATTGATATAGTATGTTTTCTTAACATTGCTGATTACAGTTATGCAAATATTGCATTTTGTAAATATTCATTAGATTTTTTTATACTCAGTTTGATTAGATTTACAGACCTTTGTGTTCCCATGCTATGATATTCTAGTAAACAAGTTTGCTGGTAGGAATATCTGCTGAAGCAACAACATTTCACTGAATTTTGCAGAATATTGATGGAAAACAAAATTTTATATTCTTATTAGCAGTACTCACACCAAAAACAGGCTACTAAGAGCTATACTTACCTAACCAGGGAAATGGATCATAGCATGTAATTGAAACACAGGTTCTCAAAACAGCTTGCATTTCTATTTTTGACTATCAAAGAAGGGAAGTAATTCTCAAAAAGTTCAGTCACAGATACGTTCAGATAGAAAATTTTTCAAATAAGGTTGATCAAACACATTTCTGAAAATTATGATCTGTTCACAGACAGTCTGAGAACAGAAAACAAAGGCTAAATTTGGCAAAGGGCGAGCTTTCAATAATTTGACCAGCTCTACTGAACCACTAGTCTTTCATCAATTGTCAGAAAAAAAAGACTGATGAATGAAGATATGGGACATATCTACAATACTGGATGAGGACTGGAATAAAATCAAAACACAACATTTTAAAAAACAAGAAATATTTGATAACGAGACAGTGCTCAACATTTGAGTATGTTCCCTCCTGTTCAAAACCATTGCCTCATTGCATTTTCCTCCCTACGTAATGAGATCTATGAGTTGCAACTCATAGTTTAGTTAGTTTGAAGATCTTCATAAATGAAACAGGGGGGACAGGTCTGAGCTTTGAAAAAGCCATAGTTTTGTTTAGTCCTTTCATTAGATAGGAATTAACATCATTAGATAGGAGGTAACATTTCCGAAACCATCTGACTCCCATTTTCAAAATAGACTCAAAAGAGTCTAAATGAAAATTTAGGCTCCTAAATGCCTAAGTCACTTTTCAAACTGGGTCTGGAGTGCTTATTTTACCCATTGTCTACTCTACATACATTGTTTTTGACATGTATTTAACAACACTCTATCATGTTTATGTTTCTTGTTGAAGGAAAGAATATCTTTCTTTCGATTACTATTGTTTTTTAGTCTGCTTATCTAAAAAAAAAAACGCAGTTGAGATTATTAAAGCTTTATGTGGTGGTTAAAAGAGTTTGGGGAAGTTTAAAAATATCTATTTTTATTAAAACATTATTTTACCTCTTATATATCACTACCCACAAGCACCAGCACTCCTTGTGAATCAAATAACCAACACTTATAACATTTTGCTTTGTAACAGTTTTTATCCAATTTCATTTGTATTTCACGAGTGGGATTTTTCCATATGTGTATATGTGTGTTTCTGTGTGTGTGTGCCGACATCAATTGTCAGCAACCATCAATCCAGTGTTGCATTTTGACATATTCCATTCACATTGGTTACACAAACACACCACTTGGATGAAGTAAAATGCAATTAAATAAAATGCACAATGTGCAGAACTAAGTGAAAAGTAGAGACGTTTGAGGAATCTTTGGTGATTGAATTTGTCAGCAAATGTCTCGTTTTCTTGAATCATTTATTCACTAAATATTTTTTCAGCATTATTTGAAGGTCTAGTGCTAACCTGTTGGAGGCATATTGGACATGTGAAATGTAAATGTGAACAAGGATATTGCTGCATCAGCCAGGCTTCTTGGAAGATGGAAGACCTTTTTCATTCCTCTTGTGAAAGACATTTTCTATCTACTGCACGTTAGCATCAAGTGAATGTTCTGGTAAACATAATCCATATTAAAACTAACAGAGGTAAGGATCATCAGCAGTGACTCATTCCATGATGATGTAAGTCATAACCTTTCACAAATACTAGCCCATATCAGTCCTAAACAATATTGTCAGTTATTCTTATCACCCAAGGCACCAAATTGATATGACTAACTACATAGTAACTTGAGAGACCCTTATGGTACTATGTGCATTTATACACACAAACACACACCCTTAAGAGACTCTTATGGTACAAAGTGCATTTAAGTATATGTATATAGCATATGGACTGTAACTCATACTATTACTACTGCCAATTTCCACAAAAATTATACACTAGAACAGCAAAAGACAACTATAATATATCCTCTCCACAGAAAAAAAGAAACACTATTTCGTACAAAATTCTTTCTGATTATGGACCTATCAAAATGTCATTAAACTACTGCAATGGGAAGCCGCACAGCCAGGCAGCATAACTGAAGGAATCCTTATGGAGCATGCTTATTAAATAAGAAAATAATGCTGAATACTGAATTGGAATCTAAAATTCATCTTACACTGAAGATTTGCATAAGGCATCACAGAATAAATGCACCCCATAACTCAGCAACTGAAGCATTTCTGAAGTGTTTTTGGCTTTCCAATTTAACTAAAGTGGTGTCAGTTACTAAAATGGGAGAGGCATTTCAGAACTAAGCATCACTTTAGAAATATGCAGCCATTTCAAAACTTAGTGACCCCTGGCATATTAAATCATGAACATTTTGACCTTTGATCCATGAAATAATGCATCTTTTGTGTAATGCTTTTGGGCAGTGTCTGCCTAAAACTATGTGCACTGGGACATAAATTACAGATTAGAAAGAGGAAGACTTTTAAAATATGAATGGTCAGTTATGGGGTAGACTGAACACTAACAGGGGAAAAGAGTACACATCACTTACTGAAAAACTGATAAATATTTCAGGATCCAGAATACAGTTTCATACTAAAAATATGAATAAAATGTTGATCCTGTCTAAAAAATATAGTGCTGTTGATAATGTTCAGGCCAAGGCTGATATGAGCTGCTGAGTGATGAGAAGGTAGGATTCCAAGTTCAATTTTACATTAACCCATTGTGTGCCCAAGCTACTGCAAATGCAGGGGTTACATTTATTAAATAATAGAAACCCTGCTTGTGTGGGGTTAAATTATACCTTCAAAGAGGAAGAGTACATTAGGGGAAGGAAGGAAGGAAAGAAGGAAGGAAAAGCACTGTCTTTGCAGGGGCACATCATGCACTGGGATCACAGGGAGGTGGCAGGAGGTGTTCCTTGCTACACATATTTAAAAGGTGTAGCAACATCTCCTCCACTACAGCTACCTGAGTGCTATCTCGTAAGGATAAGTGGTGGGAGGAATTTGTTGCCATTCTCATGATCTTGCCTGGCCTGGAAGCACTACCCGTTTCAGTTCTCCAATGAGCACTAGTTACCTGAGCATCCATTCACACACAATGTTCATTGGACCACTAAGAACAAAATGATGGCTACTTGCTGTGGAGGCATGCTAGGAAGCAAGGGAAGGATTCCTTGTACACACTTCCTATTCTACCACATCCACATGGATCAGGAACAACTTCCCCATTTATTTCTGACAATTTTTGGATGCATTTTTTTCTTTCATCAGAAAATGGCCAGTTGTTGAAACTGAAATGATTAGCCCTCTTGAAGGAGGATCTCCAGCACAGAGTGGGCTCTGGGTAACAGGTAATAGAGCCCTTGCTGTATTTCCTTTTTCACTCAGTCTCCTGTTGAGGGAGGGGGGGACAGGGTGCATCACAAAGCCATCACCCTACTCATCGTGGGCCTACTCCCTTTCTTGTGTCATCATCATCCTTTTCCCATGTAACCCCATTGTGCAGAACACTCTTTGTGGAGTCCTGGGATGCGGGGATGGCAAGGGAATTGTTCCTTCCATACAGTACAGGGGACAGGTGTTCTGTGCATGGAGGATCCTATTTTCACAAGGTTGGATATCACAATCAGGCCCAAATTTCTGGAGCGGGTAGTATGTCAGATCAATAGTGGTGCATTTACTGGCAGTGTTTTTCCAGGAAAAAACTGATCATGTTTCAGATCTGGCCTCCTAGGAGGTGGTAATGTTATACATCTAAAGAGTCACATTATAGAAAGGCATGGCTATACACATTAAATTAATAAAACTCAATATTTTCAAGATATTGATCACCCCCCAATTATTGTAACAAATTAGGTGTGAGTGTGAATTATTATATATGCTATAAACTTTCATATCAGATTTATTTAAGCAAAACCAATAATTTTTAAAGGGCAACAAAGCTAAGTGAAACAAACAAGGCCAGGCTTTTTTTTCAAAAAGGTGTCCCTATTTGTGAAAATGTCATTCTGCAAAGATCTAGGTAAATTTGCATTGTGCTTATCTGGGCGGTAGCAGGTGCAAGCCTATGGTAATGCAATAAAACTCTAGCTTTTCAGATGAATGATACCATGGAACCAGGTTCAGGTTTCAGGGTTGGGACCTCTTTGTCATCATCAAATTTTCAAAAGTAAATGCCTGTATTTTTTTTACATGATATGAACACAGGGCATTTAAAATCTTAGGGTACAATAAGTCCCATGCAGGGGCCAAGTCCAACTGCTGTTCCTATAATCCAAAGTGCAGGTACAGCTTTCTGTCTTGAGGCAGAGAATGGGGAGGATAGAAGAGGAGGATTCAGCATCATGCCTGGCTGCCCCCAACTATCACCAGCTAGCAGAATTGGCAGTCATGCAGGTGGAGCATGCTGCAGCAGTGGTGATGTTCCCTCCTCGCACCCCCACCACACACATATACAAAGGAGGTCAGGGAGACATTCTGATGATTTCTTTTAGAACAATGACTCTTGGAAGTTCCACCAGGCCAGTAGTGCTCTGCATGGCCCCAACATGAGCCAGTGCCTAATATGCATAATCTGGCTCTCGACAACCAAGGGACTTTAAGAATCTGATATAAACACCTTATCTCACTGAAATTAATGGGTTTATCTAATTCATAAAAAGAAAATAGGGTGAAAAATTTCCGCAGAAGGATGTTTCACGCCAAGAAACACTGACTTGTGCTGACGGTAGCTCAATCCACACCAGGGAAATGATATTTGAGTCTAGTTAAAGAAACCTTATTTGAAGAGCTTGATTGCTATTATGAACTTTGCACTAGGGGGTTAGCCACAGTGTTATCACATGTGTGAAAGTATGCCTGGCACACTATGCTTTAGGAATATACAGATCATTTCCCCGTGAAACAAATTAAACATTATGCATAGAGTAGAACTGTCATTGAAACAGCCATATCCCTTTAGAACACAGTGCTTTTGAATTATTCTCCTTGTTGCCTAAATCATGAAACTGCAAATTTCTCGTCAAACTGCTGTTAGATTTAATTTAGCTACAACAGTCTATAAAAGGAAACGCCGTGAGGCAAATCACCTCCCTCTCCATCTTGTGATGAGTTAAGGAGCAGAGAAGGCTGGGGTGGGAGGAGTAAAGAAACAAAGCTGAAAGGTCCAGCATGTTTATGTTGTCATGATATATTAGAGGAAACAGTAGAGAAAGACTATAACATTTGGAAACTCCATAATGACATTTACAGAAATATTTAAAGGAGAATAGACTGCAGCCTTTTCATCTGGTGAAAAAGTTAGGCTAGCTAAGACCATGGAAGGTGCTTGAGGTTGTGATTGCAGCTATTTAAGTATTAGTCATGATACAGTAGCTTTATTTGTTTGTTTGTTGGAAGGGAGAGATGGACCCTTTAAAGGTTTCAGCTCCCCACTGACCAATGGCACAAGGTTGTTTCCAATGGATTTGTCAACTAGTGATTTGCAAAAGAAGTAGATGAAGTGATGCAGTAAAGTATGTGTCACTACAGCATAGGAAGCCCATATAAAATAATTCCACTAATCAAATTAATAATAAAATAATCAAATCATCCAGAAAGGAACTCATTTTGGAGGACGTAAACGCCTCTGTTACCTTAAATATTTCAGATAGGGTCTAGGATTGGTGTGAATGTTAACAGATCACGTATGGTCACAGACTCATACAATAAAAAATACTATACAGTTTCTATTGGAATTTCACCAGACAAAGATAAGGGAGACGATGTGCTGGCATTGTCAGACCATGTAAAATATCCTGCTGCCTATATTGTGGGCATGCTTCATAAATAAAGCATACGGGGAGGTGAAATCAGAATTCAATCCATTAGTTTAAACGGGAGATAGTCACCTCAGCATTCTGAAAATCCTACTATACTCCTTTCTGCATCTTTAAGGCACCTGAATGATACCTTTAAATATATGGCCCTCTCTGACTATCAAGAACTCTGGCTTTTATGCACTCCAATAGTGGCTACCAAACTTGAGAGCTGGGAGGCCTACAGAGGACGGAGGAGGTATTGTTTCATATTCTCTGTGTATATATAAAGTCTGCTGCAGTTTCCACGGTATACATCTGATGAAGTGAGCTGTAGCTCACGAAAGCTCATGCTCAAATAAACTGGTAAGTCTCTAAGGTGCTACAAGTACTCCTTTTCTTTTTGCGAATACAGACTAACATGGCTGTTACTCTGAAACTTGTTAACACTGTGAACTTTGCCTTGGAAAGGATTATGTACAATATGAAAATATGAGGTCTTTATTCCTTGGCTTGTATATACGATTTATTATTACACCCTGTACCCTCTGTATCACATTTCCACATCACATGCTTTTATATTTACTATATACACCACCGCTCCTTCACTCCTGTCTTCCTCTATCCCTCTTTTTCCACTATCAGTTTTCTTTCCTGAAAACCACAGCCTTTTCTTCTTCAAATTGATTGTACAGTTTGATATCTATCTAAAATGTAATGATCTATAGCCAAATATGTTAGACACTTGAAAGATTAGATTATCAAAAAATTTCTTCATTCAAAGAGAAAAGAAAGCTTGTAGCTTGCACCTGACTTAAAAAGACCCCAACCTCTCAAATATCATATTTCAATAAATGTCATGCCTTTTGCACACATTATTCATAGGAATACAGAAGTGTTATTAAGATGCACATATCCTTTGTGTTTGCTAAACAGACAGCCAGTCTGGGTTACATAAAAGGCTTTTTGCATGTGCTAATGCTCTGCTGCCTGAGGATCCTAAAACAATAAAATAGCTAATGATTTATGGACCAAAAGAGCTTGAAGAACGTCCACAGAATATAGAGAAGAATGAACTCTGGCAAAGAAGGTTGAGAAAGATGTATGAAATCAAGGCATTTTTCTTCCTAGTAGACAAAGTACAACAATTTTTCTTGTAAATAGGAATTTCATCATATCTCTGATCAACTTGGCGATATCACCCCAACCTTGATAAAAAGTCTACAATATTCCTGAAAAACAAGCACAGAACACTAAACCAAGGATTCTTCGTGGATGCAGATTGTATTCTAAGGCTATGAAATATTGTTTGGAAATTATATTCCTACTTTCTTTTCTATCTGCATTTAGCTGAAACAGAGTGATCTAAAGACGTACATAAAACATGCATGTTACCTTAAAAATGTCACAGAGATTTCAACTACTAAGGTTAGAATAAAATAATAGCTTGCAATCTACTTTAACATATGTTTCAGAAAACAATATGGAAAAAATAAAAATCAACCTTAAACTTTACCCACATAGGATTTGATCCAACACAGCATTTAAGCACATGAATAGCCCAACTGAAGTTAACTCACACCCACGTGGCTAAAGTTGTCCATGTTCTTAAGTACTTTACTGGATTTGGACTCAGCTTAATTAAAGTGGAATACTTATCCAAATCTGAAAAACAACTCTACCCCAGGATCCCCAAATCTCTTGAACTTTATTATTAAAATTGAAAAGCCTAGCAAACGTTATGCCCTTTCAGATAGATCCCAGACAGAGTTGGATTGCAAGGTCATAATCTGGACCTTTCATCAGCAGCCCTTAAGGAGGAGGGAGTTGATGGAAAAAAGAGAACCTGGAACAAGGTGTGTGGGAAATAGAGAGATTCCCACAACTCTTGCCACTGAAGTCAGTAGGGTCAGGATTATTTCCTATGTAACATACTATCCCCGCAGGCACAGGATCACATCCAGGATGGTGCAGAGTTGTCCTGCCTCTAGGGGAGTTCTGACATAATCCCGTTCCACCCAGCTATTTAGATGGTGCAGCCTGTTCTCCCTGATCAAGCCATCCTGTGTGTGCCAATGGTGGCACAATCTTAGCCAACCTTCCCTCTTTGAAGTGGCTTCCATTCCTCGGGGTGCTATGAGACAGCAGTCATTGTGAGCCCCATACATCACGGACTACTACTGTGTAAGGCCCTTGTGAAAGCAACACAAAGCTTCCTTGCAACATTTCCTGTCTCCACATGTACCTGTGTTACAGGCCTGGCACAATCTTTCAAAAGATCAAAGGTTATCAAAGTTTTGGGAAGATTTATGGTACACTTTTTTCATCAACTCTCCCATTTACATCAATGAGGTCAGGAACAAAGTCCCTCTATTTTTTAATAGTAATACAAAAATTACACACAGACTCACTCTCTCTCACACACACACACCCGGCTCTGGAAGCACTTAAGACAAGTGGCCCAGTGGGTTAATGTACTTGTTGCTCATCTCCTGAGTCCAAATCCTACTGTAAATTAGGTCACAAGTATTTGATGGTTGTTTCCTATTACCCACTTTTTGCACATCACAAAATTGGCATGTTTGGCCATCTTTGCTTAACAGAGGCAGAAAGGGATTGGAACAGAAAGCATAACTCAGAGTGGAGATGACGAGCATAAGCAAAAGTGTATGGGAAAGTTTAAACATCTGTCTGCTTGATGCTTGGTCATACATGGCTATGCAGAGTGTATAGAAGTACCATATGTATATGGCCTCACAGGACTTATCTAGACCCCAACTCCACGCATGAAGGAGAGTAGGGCTGAGGGCCCAATACAGGCCTCTCATGAGGAAGTGATGGGGAAAGGCAGAGCTAAGTCATGGTTCCACCCCTCGCTTCTCCACTGGCTAGAGTAAGAGAGTGAGAAACATGCTATATCTGGCAATGGTCCAATACAGCATACTTCCCTCCTTCCCATTTCACACAAACAGGTGCTATGGACATTATAGCTCTGAGATAGTCCTCTTTCTGAAGGTTCCCAGGCACAGAGCAGCTTTGCTCCACTCCTTGCCTCGGGCCGTGAATAAACTCTCCAGCTAGCCCTAAAAACAATAAGAACTTGTGATTTTCCTGGTAATTAGTTTTGATTCAGTTGCAGGCTGATTTACTGGGATATTTCCTGGGAGGTTCCAGGACTTGCTCCAACCAGTGGGAGATTAACCACACATCCATTGGACCTACAGATCTGAGCCCAGGGACCAATATAGTGTAGATCCATAGATCCACTGAAGGCTGGAAGAGAGGTGAGTGTCACTGGAAAAAAGCGAAAGCAAAAAGTGAAGGAGGTGGGGATTCATGCTGAGGAAGCTGTGCTCTATTCAGACTCTTAAATTAGAAATTAACAGGCTAACTGGTTATGCATTATGGGACATGAACTGAAACCTATTCAAACATCAGAAGCAGCACTAAATTCAAAACACAAAGCTAAAAGAGGCAGGAGGAGAATGTTTGAGTTCACAGTGGGAGTCCAATTTGAGTCCAAAAATGAGGCAGCTGGGTCCTCTAAAGAATTACAACATGAATTGGTGAAGATACTTGCCTTCAGATGACAGGATTGGATGGAAAAGACCATTCCCACCCTGGCCAGACCTTGGAGGAGATAGTGGGTAGAAGCAGTGTGAGCTCCATTGCCATTACCCCTCGCAGAAGCCCTGGTCTCTTTTCCCTAAAGTCCTTTGTCTCTTCTTTCCTATGATATTCAGATACCAGTTATCTTTGAGACTCGATACTATATGTATGACTTTCCAAGTACTGATCTTTATTTTTTCTGTGTTCAGTAATAAACCTACAATTGAAGCACACAAAAACAACGTAGTATAATTTAAAAGACTATTGTACTTGCTTGTTTTCAATACTACTTCTTACGCATATATGAATGAAATCTTTATTTCTATATATTTCATTGCAAATATACCCAATGGTAATCAAATAAACAAACAAGAACAGTTCTATATTGTAGATTTTGTTTTATTTAGTTTGTGAGATTACAAATACCTTCATGTGCATTTTTTTTTCTTAATTAGTCTTAGCAGCTGCATAATAAGAGATAGCTTTTCTTTCCCTTTTGAGTAGGAGACAGAACAAGGTGACCTACAAAGGGCATTTATCCCAAAGCAGTTCAACTATACAAACAAAAATCAATAGTTTAGCTAACATCATTTGTTATCTTAGGACACTTAGAAGTTGTTTTTGGTAATCTGGAATAGTGGCAATAAAAAAAAACATTTATAAACTTTTGTATATTAAATATGTAGTGAGGATTGATACAATTTATAGAGGATAAATAAAACATGCATGTTATTCCTTTGTCAGAATAAAGCATGAAACATATTCTAACATGAGAATTTATGTTCAGTGTAAAAGTAACCTCCTTGGATTTCCCACAAGAATTTGTAAGGAAAAAACAGAGGTCAACTTCCAGGGTAAATTTGATTTGAGTGTTAAATGTAAGAAGGATTAGTATTAGAAAATATAATGGTAATACAATATTTTGGTTCACAGATGAAAGTAAGGATTAAGGCACAGGTTTCCAAGGAAAAGTATTTGTTTGGAGTACAAAAATCAACACATGTAAAAAAGGAATAGTATTTCTAAAGCTATGGGATAAACAAAGCCAGCTATGCATTTTTAAAATAACGATGAAATATACTTATATACTGGCCATTTATAATCTTTCATAATAAAATAAAATAATAACAATTAAGAATATCCTGTATTTTCAACTCATATGAGATTTCTAAGTACTTTAGAACAAGTAATGTTTACACCAAATACATATAGGCAAGATCATTTGATTTACTCTCAGATATGTGCTTATGCATTCGAATTATCAGGTCAGGTGAGCTTTATTTATTTATTTATTTTGCTATATGTTTGGACACCCAGAGTCATTACTTCAGATGAATTGTTCAATATCAGCCACAAATGCCCAGTATGGGAATAAGTCCATAGGTTTCTTTTCTATGTCCATCCCAAAAAGGAGTTTAAATGACCTATTAAAAGAGAATATTCAAAGGCACCTTCAATTTTGTTGTTTAAAAAGGCACTAACAATATGAACTGCTTTGAAAAAAGTAAGAGCAGTTTGACACAGACTGTGGCTTTGCTCTCTTCCAGTGCACATCCATATAACTACAGGCCCTTCCAAGCAGACAGGGAATGTAGGTGGAGCAAGAAAGAGACCATCTTCCCTTTCAGCAGCCAGAAAGGGGTGGGAAACCAGTGTCCTATAGTGTTGAGTAAGGTCATAAAGCAGCACAAAATAATTACAAAATGATGTTACTTCTCAGATTGCATTGCAATATTTGTGTCATGGAATTGCATCAATACATGATGACACTGAGTTACAAAGACACAAAACCGCAATATGAGCATGACAGCTTAATGCCACTGTCATAAATATAAAGGGAAGGGTAAACACCTTTAAAGTCCCTCCTGGCCAGAGGAAAAATCCTTTCACCTGTAAAGGGTTAAGAAGCTAGGATAACCTCGCTGGCACCTGACCAAAATGACCAATGAGGAGACAAGATACTTTCAAAAGCTGGGAGGAGGGAGAAAAACAAAGGGACTGTGTCTGTCTGTGTGATGCTTTTGCCAGGGACAGAACAGGAATGGAGTCTTAGAATTTAGTAAGTAATCTAGCTAGATATGCATTAGATTGTGATTTCTTTAAATGGCTGAGAAATTAAGCTGTGCTGAATAGAATGGATATTCCTGTCTGTGTGTCTTTTTGTAACTTAAGGTTTTGCCTAGAGAGATTCTCTATGTTTTGAATCTAATTATCCTGTAAGGTATTTACCATCCTGATTTTAAAGAGGTGATTCTTTTTTACTTTTTACTTCTATTAAAATCCTTCTTTTCAGAAACTGAATGCTTTTTCATTGTTCTTAAGATCCAAGGGTTTGGGTCTGTGGTCACCTATGCAAATTGGTGAGGATTTTTACCAAACCTTCCACAGGAAGTGGGGTGCCAGGGTTGGGAGGATTTTGGGGGGAAAGACGTTTCCAAACAACGCTTTCCTAATAAAAATAAACCCAGATAAACATTTGGTGGTAGCAGTGGAAGTCCAAGGGCAAAGGGTAAAATAGTTTGTACCTTGGGGAAGTTTTAACCTAAGCTGGTAAAAGTAAGCTTAGGAGGTTTTCATGCAGGTCCCCACATCTGTACCCGAGAGTTCAAAGTGGAGAAGGAACCTTGACATGGGGTAAATCACTTGGTTGCCACTCCTTACCACCATCAAACAAATGGCATGGTGGAGAAGTTTAATGGAACTTTGGGGGCCATGATACGTAAATTTGTAAATGAGCACTCCAAGGATTGGGACCTAGTATTGCAGCAGTTACTCTTTGCCTACAGAGCTGTACCACATCCCAGTTTAGGGTTTTCACCATTTGAACTTGTATATGGCCGCGACGTTAAGGGGCCATTACAGTTGGTGAAGCAGCAATGGGAGGGATTTACATCTTCTTCAGGAACTAACATTCTGGACTTTGTAACCAACCTACAAAACACCCTCCGAACCTCTTTAGCCCTTGCTAAAGAAAACTTACAGGATGCTCAAAAAGAGGAAAAAGCCTGGTATGATAAACATGCCAGAGAGCGTTCCTTCAAAGTAGGAGACCAGGTCATGGTCTTAAAGGCGCTCCAGGCCCATAAAATGGAAGCCTCGTGGGAAGGGCCATTCACGGTCCATGAGCACCTGGGAGCTGTTAATTATCTCATAGCATTCCTCACCTCCAACCAAAAGCCTAAAGTGTACCATATTAATTCTCTAAAGCCCTTTTATTCCAAAGAGTTAAAGGTTTGTCAGTTTACAGCCCAGGGAGGGGACGACGCTGAGTGGCCTGAAGGTATCTACTACAAAGGGAAAAGTGCTGGTGGTGTGGAAGAGGTGAACCTCCCCATGACCCTTGGGTGTATACAGCAACAGCAGATCAAGGAGCTGTGCACTAGCTACGCGCCAACGTTCTCAGCCACCCCAGGACTGCATGAATGGGCATACCACTCCATTGACACAGGTAATGCTCACCCAATTAAAGTCCAACCTTACTGGGTGTCTCCTCAAGCTAAAACTGCTATAGAACTGAAGATCCAGGATATGTTACAGATGGGTGTAATCCGCCCCTCCGGAAGTGCATGGGCATCCCCAGTGATTTTAGATCCCAAACCAAATGGGGAGATACGTTTTTGCGTGGACTACCGTAAGCTAAATGCTGTAACTCGCCCAGACAACTATCCAATGCCATGCACAGATGAACTATTAGAGAAACTGGGACGGGCCCAGTTCATCTCTACCTTGGACTTAACCAAGGGGTACTGGCAGGTACCACTAGATGAATCCGCCAAGATTCACCACACATATTGGGCTGTATGAATTTAATGTACTCCCTTTCGGGCTGCGGAATGCACCTGCCACCTTTCAAAGACTTGTAGATGGTCTCCTAGCGGGATTAGGAGAATATGCAGTCGCCTACCTTGATGATGTGGCCATATTTTTGGATTCCTGGGCAGAACACCTGGAACATCTACATAAAGTCTTTGAGCGCATAATGGAGGCAGGATGAACTGTTAAGGCTAAGAAGTGTCAAATAGGCCTAAACGGAGTGACTTACCTTGGACACCAGGTGGGTCAAGGAACTATCAACCCCCTACAGGCCAAAGTGGATGCTATCTAAAAGTGGCCTGTCCCAAGGTCAAAGAAACAGGTTCAATCCTTCTTAGGCTTGGCCGATTATTACAGGCGATTTGTACCGCAATATAGCCAAATTGCTGCCCCACTGACAGACCTAACCAAAAAGAAACAGCCAAATGCCGTTCAGTGGACCGAAAAGTGTCAGAAGGCCTTTAACCAGCTTAAAGCGACACTCATGTCTGTACTAAGAGCCCCAGACTTTGACAAACCGTTCCTAGTAACCACAGATGCGTCCGAGCGTGGTGTGGGAGCAGTTTTAATGCAGGAAGGACCGGATCAAGAATTCCACCCTGTAGTGTTTCTCAGCAAGAAGCTGTCTGAGAGGGAAAGCAACTGGTTAGTCAGTGAAAAAGAATGTTACGCCATTGTCTACACTCTGGAAAAGCTACGCCCATATGTTTGGGGACAGCGTTTCCACCTGCAAACCGACCATGCTGTGCTACGGTGGCTTCATACCGCCACGTTAAATAACAAAAAAACTTCTTCGGTGGAGTTTAGCTCTCCAAGATTTTGATTTCGACATCCAACACATCTCAGGAGCTTCTAACAAAGTGGCGGATGCACTCTCCCGTGAAAGTTTCCCAGAATCAACAGGTTAAAATCGTCCCTGAGATGTGGAAAACATTGTTAGTCTTTATATACTTGGCAGTATATTTAGAGGTGCATGTGTCTTATTAACTCTGTTTTTTCCTAGAGCTCCAGGAAGAAATCCCAGCGTTTCACCCTAGCTTTTTGAGATTTTTTGAACGAGAAACAGATTTTAAAAGGGAAGCCACGGCTCAGCACCAGTTCACAGCTTCACCTTTAGAGTGAGTACATGAGAACAGAGCACCCACTTACTCCTCTGTGCCCATATCCCAATCAGGAATGTAAGGGAATTTCTTACTCCTTTGCTAAGACATGTAGTCCAAGTCATAGTCTAGCTCTAAACATGGTCCAGAGGTTAGTGATTGAGCCGGAGTCAGAAATCTGCATCCTAATCCTAACTCTGTCAGTTACTGGTTATGTAACGTTTTGCACATCTCTCACTTTCCTAATATGTAGAACAGGAATAACACCACATGTGTCTCAGAAAGGCGATTTGTGAAGAGTTTTGAGAATCTGAGACCGAAGACACTTACATGCTAAATACTATTATAATTACAAAATAATTATAAGTAATAATATTATCTTTTTATATTATAATTGGCACATACCCTGGTGGAAACAGAAATGTGCCTTTTGAGCAACTGTCCTCATTACTGGAGATTTGCTATTAAAATAGGCCTAAGTGATGTATAAAAATAGGTTCTTTCTAGGTATGCACACAGTAATACAATTAAAATAAAGGAAGCATAATAAATGAAACATGAATGAATTTTAAAAACTGTGCTGAGATATGTTTTATTTCAAAATACAACGAATACAGCAGGGAAAAACTGAAGTCAAACAAAAGGCTCACAAAGTAGGACACCTATGACAGCATATATAAAGTCACTCCTGTGAACAACAATTAATAGACTTTAGAGCTAGACCAACTGTTGTTCCATTAAATCAGGACAACTGCCCCATTTACCCATTGCTTTCAGCAGATATACCCATTTTGCTGTTACTTTAGCCTCCTACCTTCCTTTTATCTGTTTCTTCCACGTGTTGTATCTTGATGCTGAACTTTCTGGGACTGCCACAGAGTCTAGCACAAAGAGGCCCTGATCCTTCGTTGGAGTCTATAATGTACTGAAACTAAAACAGCGCCAGGGCTGCAGCATTAGTGTGGTTACAGATTTACGTTACTTAAATGTTTTTTGCTATAGAACTGAGACACCAAACTGTATCATTCACTAGCCTAAATAGTGGAGTAAGACTACATCTTGCTTCTAATTCATTGATGGCATTGACCTTCAATGCCCCCACCAATCCCTGAATTCTATAGGAATTATGGCTACATGGCTGGACATCGGGTGTAAAAAAAAGAGAGAGAACAAGTCAGAAACTCCTTCTTATGTTCAAATTTTGAGATGAGACTCATGTGCAGTAAGTCTAAAACCTCAGAGGTATAATCCAATTATGAAGAATAAAATATAATTTGATTTAATACAGTGTCTTTCAGACTTAAGATATCCCAAAGCACGTGTCAAAGCAATGTATTAGATACCTCACTACTTGTGTCTAGGTAGGCAAACAGCAACAGCTCTACACTGAGCATTTTCACACACACATATGGACACTAGAAATGATGTTTTGAGAGTATAACTGTTAAATAGGACCGGCGGCTTTCCTTCAATACATGCCACAATCCCTTACATTTCTACCTGGACAGCCATTATACATTAAGAGAATGCATTTCTCTTTCAAGGATGGCACCTCTAAAAGGATGGCACTTTCAGAATACCACTCTGGTGTTAGTGCTGGGTATGGACCAACGTTCCAGTAGAGCAGACTGAACCAACGACTTTCCATTAGTTAATGGTAGCAGAACAAGGAAAGGTTATATAATGGGTCTGGAAAATATTCTTATTACACTACAGTGAATGTGTACTAAAGTGGTCACCATGGGGTTAACTGAGTTATCCCAATTATTATGGGATGGAGACATATTCCACCCTCCCTTACTTCCTCCTTAGTCAGTGGGAGTTTCCTCTCCTCTCCCCACACCCCTTGTGATGCAGCTAAATAGAACAGCAAGTTTCTAGCCTGCAAGCCTGTGAAGAGACTTATTTTTATTGCACTGAGCAGTCCCTTTGCAAAAGAATGCTACTTAGTTTTGTATTAACATTTGCTAAGCTAGTGAAGAAATCAAAGCAATCATTTAAGACTTAGTTATACAATAGGTACCTACAAGTGACAGTCTCCTATGCCATGGTTTGAGCTCCTGTTATATTCTGTATCACTGAAGGACAAACCCAATCTCAGCCCAATAACACTGCAATTACACTGCTTCTGTTTCTCATCTTACTGTGGGAATCTATTATTTCACAATTTTGACTGCTGCTGCCCCTTTCATTAACTATAATGGAAGAAATCTGTATTCTCTAACACAGAGTAAACCCCACAGTTAAGAGCATTTTAAGAGCTTGTTATTTATTTTTATAACGGGTTCAGAGCTTGCTTCATTTGTAGGCCACATTCCGTCTTTTGAAATTTAAATTTAGGTCTGTAAAATAATGCCTAATCATATTTGCATTGGTTTGTCCATAAGTAAAGTGACATTTTCCTTCTTCCTCACAAACAGTGATTCTCAGGAATGTGTCACAGAAGGCAGTGCTGTCACTACCCTCCCTAAGGTGCAAATAAATATACCACCCACACGTCTCTGGGTTAAAGGCCTCCAACCACAGCTAGGTTAAAGAATTAAGTCAATCTGAAAAGCAAGCTACTCACTAAACTGTTACCATGAATATTAAAGCCACACAATCAACGTAAGTTCCTGTACTGGAAGAAAACATCCCTTTTTCAGTTCTAATCTGTTTGGGGTCTCCATATACTACAGTCCCCAAGGGCTGACGCCTCATATCTATTTCCAGTTATGAGATCTGTCTCTCTGTCAACACCACCACGACAGTGAAGTAACCAACATCGGTTTCAGCTCTTTCCTCCATTTCATACTGGAAACCCAGTCACAAATTTGAAATACTGGGTTAAGGCACTTACCTTCACATAGCAGTAAGGTCATAATGAAAAAAGCTGTAAAAATAAATCCTTATACAAAGATAGGGTGACCAGATAGCAAGTGTGAAAAATTGGGACAGGGGATGGGGGGCAAGAGGGGCCTATATAAGACAAAGCCCCAAATATCAGTTCCGCCCTTATAAAATCGGAACTATCATCCTATCAAAGATATGTGGCCAATAAGCCTCATGATGCTTCAGTAGTTTTCCTGTCAGCACTGGGGAAAACATTTTGATCTGAGGGCAAAATGACACACAGCTAGAACGAGTGAATCATGTTGTCCTTCTGAGATATCCTTGCAAAGGTAAAGGGAGGAGAAATACACATGCACACTGTAGTCACTGGCCAAGTAAGTTTGCCAAAGAGAAAATCTTTTCCCAAACCCATATATGATGATTTGCAACTAATCAAAGACCAGCACAACAAAAGTCACAGCATATCCAAAGTGTGTCACCTAAAACTGACTTATTAACTTGAATCTCTATCTTGCGTTCTAGAAATCAAGATGTCATTCTAAAAGGTATCCTGTAGTTCTACTACACATTGTTGGGTAGATGCAGGGATCACTGAGTGAAATTGTATGGCCTGTGTTATGGGGGAGGTCAGACTAGGTGGACATAATGGTCCTTTATCCTGGCCTAAATATCTATGAATCTGCATAACTAGAATTAATCTGCCAACACAAAGAGATTTGTATGAGTAGCTAGAGTTCTCAATGCCTGAAGAAGGAAGAAAGAATTACGCCCAGCTTCCCACTGCAAGATGTTTACCTTCCCTCTTTACCACTCTGGACTTGCAAGTACACCAAACACTAGCCAGCTTGCATGTGTGCCAATTGCCGGACAATCATTTAAAAGAAGAGGAAGATGGGGATTCTGGTGCCAGCCAACTGGGGGCAGATGAATGGAGAAAAGCCAAAAGTGTTCCACACAGATGCAGGAATAATTGATACATTAAATATTCCTTGATATTGAATTGATTATTAAAATATGGTGAGAAAATGATGAAATTGAGCAATCTTGTAAAGCTTGCTTCCGCCATATTATATGCTAATAAACCTGACCCAAAATCTGACTTGCTGTGCTATGAACCAGTGCTATACTTTCATTGCTGAAGATAGTTTTAAAAAAAGAACCTGCATCTCAACCCAATAATACTGCAGTTCCTCCTGGCTTGCCTGAAGTGTATAATAGAGATTAACTAGATCCTCCAAAAGCTACACATAATAATTACATTTCATTATGAAGAATCTAGTGAACTTGCTAGATGTATTTTTCCCAATCTAATATGTGCAACTGGTTGATTGTTTCTAATCTGACATTTCAAATAGCATATGAATTATTCAGAGGTTTATGCAGCAGTTGAAGTATTGCAAAAGTATAAATGCAACACTTAGCTGGTATACGTGGTGACTCAGTAATTATTTTTCCTGAAAGTCTTTTAATTTACATTAATGTATGATTGATGGGATATGACATGCAGAGAGTACAACAGATAGTTTAATCAACAACATGGCTCCCATGAATAATGTTGATGGTGAAAGTTCTACTAAATTTCATGTCACTTTTCTCATTCTAAAAATGAGAATTCAGTTCCTGTTCACTGGCTGATGTGGAATTTATCATCTACATTCATTACAAAATAACTTAAAGGAGGGTGGACAGAAATATAAATGTAAAATGGACTGTTACACTAGCTGATACTCACTTGATTCTTTTCTTTTCTGTTTTATCATTGCTAACTATGGGCCTGGTTCTAAATCTTCTACGGATTTCAGTCAGACCCTATTATCTGTTTGTATATCTAATAGCATGGAAGAGGATTGCTTCAACTAGAAATACATTCCAAATGATGGCCCGTCCTCCAGGGTCATGAAGGGCACCATCAGCATGGCTTTACTGCATAGGATGTGTCAGTGTAGCAGAGATCATGAGATTCTGCAGCAGATTCTGCACCTTTCATGCACTGTGGAAATTTTCTCCAGAGTGCCTCTTTCCGCAGCATGGAGGATGGCTCTGATTTGAGGAGGTAGTAGCAGCAATAGCCACATTCCCAAATCCCTAGACTGGAGTGCCTGTGGAGCTGCTGTGCTAGGGCACCAGATGAGAAATATAGGAAAGCCCATCCTGCTGCCACACCACACCCATGCACAAGGCCCCTTTACTTCTGTTTTATACAGGAGTGTATATGCTTTAAGAAGTAAGTAAGATGATACCGTTAGGTCCCTGGCCCAAGATTCTTATTTAAAACAGCCAGAGAGCATGATGGCAGCTCTTATTTTCATGGAGTGAAGAAGAGAGAGGCAAAATATTTCTCCCAATATAAATGTCGTTATGTAGCAGTGTAGTATTCTTGTGTAATCACGAAAAATAAAAATAAAGTTAAAAAACCCCACAAACCCTGAAATACATATTTAGAACTGAACTTTGAATAATCAGCCCTAAGTTAGCAGGAAAAAACCCCCCACATGTTAATTTGCACACATAATTACCACTTTTGTGTTTACAGTCATGATAGTTATGCATACACACTAGGTGCACAAATGTTTACACATTTCTCTAAGAATAGTTCTTGCCTCTATGTGTCCTATTAATCTTTTACGGACAATGTTTCGTAATTTAGGCACAACCAACTAGTGCAACATGTCATCGTTTTTATGAGTTACATGAGCTTCTAATTAGGTTTAAAATTGCATTTTAGTGAGGATACAATTTTAAATTGGGGGAACTTAATGACAGGCTGTATAGGAGTTATTTCTTCTCACCAAAGGCCGGAAGAAAAGTGTCACACTAGCTATGTCATATTGTTGCCTTATCTGAAAACAATTATGTTGTGGTTCTTCTGAAGTAAGAAAAATTAGAAAATCTATCCTATTTCTTGCAGTGGCTGGTGGACACTTTCCATAATCTTTGGCATGCCTATATTTTACTAAACATAAAATAATCTGTCATATGACTACCTTCCTTTTTTGTTGCAGCCAAATATTTTCACACTATTGAGTATTAAAGAGTAAATAGTAAGTATTTTATTATTAATATAAGACTTGAAAATATATGCATTAAAGCAGTTAATCAAAGTTGGTGTAGGACTAGACTGTAACTTGGGCTGGATTCTCAGAAATAGTTCACTTCCTGTTTATGTGCCTCCATGAATAAGCCAGATTTTCAAAGAAGCTTTGTTGCTCTCAATGAGAGCAGCTGAATGCTGAGAATTTTGTAAAATCTGGCCCTTTCATGTAGGTGCCTCAGAGAGACCTGAGCTCTTTTGAATAGCTGGCCCCAGTTGTAGAAGCAGAACACTTTCAAAACTCTGACTCACGGACTACAGGGACTGTACAGGGATTAAGCACCAACCCTAATATCTTTTGTGGAATATCCAAGCATTGGACCAAGGTACACAAAGAAGTGAGGTGGTTAGAACCCTCTACTCCCTCCCCCACCCCAATAGGATGGACAATGCAGCTGAGCCAGCATGGGAGTGTGTCATTATTTGCTGCGGATATAGGCCAAGAGAAAATTATGACACTCCCTGCCCGAAGTGAAGAGAAAACGCTGAAATAATTGTGCTTGAGAGGGGTGTCATGGAGGATTGATGACTCCTGGAGCTACCCCTGGGTTCTTGATTAGGAGTATGCCTAATGGCACAATCTAGCCCTGTCTGACAGAGTGTATTCTTTACAGAGGTAGCATAACATATGTTTAAAACCTTCAGCATAGATTTTAAGAAGCACAATAAATTCACATTCACTGGTTTGTCAGTGCACTGGAATAATACACTATAATCTATTACTAAAGGTTTTCAATGGGTGATACGGTTCTAGAGAATGAAGGATAACTGAATTGATAATCTACAATACAACCTGAATAATCATACTGGCAATTTTTGATACAGGACAATGATCCGGATTAAAAGGCAAATTCTGCCCATAGTTACTTATTCACAGCTGCTAGTGATGTCAATTGTAGTTAGAGAAGAATTTGTCCCTGTATAAGAAAGAACATTGGATTATTCTCCATTTTCAAAAATAAAAAGGTTCCAGAATCCCAGACCTTCCACATGCAAGGAAAACAATGGCATAATCATTGAAACCAATATGAGCCAGATCCTGCCACCTTTGTTGAGTAGTACCTTACTTCGCAAGTACTCACATTGGTTTAGTGGTATTGCTTGCAGAATAAGGACTATTCAGTGTCACTACAGATAGTAGTTTCTGGGTCTTAGTAACTAGATATTTTCAAACTATAGCATGTACGTTTTCCAAAATTTAAAATGGAAAGTGTATATTCATATATACTCTAATATACGAGATTTTTGAACTAGATACTGAAGAACATTCTTTAAAGAACTATTTAAATGCAGACATTTGTTTTAGGTAACTATAGAATTTGCGTGACTTTTAAAGCATAGACGACTGGAAACAAAATCAGTTTTATAGAAAAGTACCCCACAATTCCTTCACAATGTCTTTTGATGAAAAATATTACATCTTAGAAATTCTGATGAGTACAACATGCTATAGAACTATGGGGCCACTTGTAGTTTCTTTGCAACCATGAAGACTAGACATTTACTTTTTGTTAACTTATTTACTTAAGATGTCACAGTCACTTGACTACAGGATCTGAAGCTTAATTTGAGAGATTCATGCTAAAATCCTGAGAGTTGGTAACAGTGGTAATTTAACCCCTTTTGATTCTAATTGTCTGTTTAATGCTAATAGCCTCAAGTTGCCTTATTTTAATTACAGATTGTTATCCGGTGTCTTGTTCCATGTGGCTGATATTCATTTGGGCTGATATTTTTTACTCTGAAATTTGGTTTTGTAGTTTCCAATGAATTGCCTGCACTCTGCCAGTTCCAAATTGCATAAGAATTTGGAGTCAGGCAATTATGGTTCTGTTCCCACCGATTTCTTGGTCAAATCTCTTTGTAGCTCCGTTTCCAAATTTGCAAAGAGGGGATAATACTACTTCCCTAACTCTCAATAGCGTTTTGAGTCTTAATGCTCTTCAAAATCATTCGAAGGAAGAAGATACACAAATTCAAAGTAGTAGAATTATTACAAGTTCATCTTGGTCTGACTCAGTTTTTGTGGTAGATTTGCTTACTTAAAAGAAAATGATGCACATTTAGCCAGGACAAATATCTAGGATAATATTGAAAGGACTAAATATTTTCTCTTTGTACTTGTATGTAGAAACATATCTTAATATTGTATTTTGAAATCAATCAGTCTTTGAGTCTTTCACTCGTGACAAGTTAATAAACTGATCTGCAAAACAAATTGTTTCATCTATATTTTAAAAATAGATTTATGGTAAGTAAGAATGGCTAATACTGAAGTGATTTCCAAGCAGGCCCATACACCCAAAACTCCCACAAGTTGTGATTCAGTCTTAAAATTTGGGAAAGGCCTCCATATGGACACTTGGCTGAGCACTTAGCACATTTGCTGTGCATGCACATTTCAGTTTGAATTGAGTTTCTGCCACTCACTGTGTGACATTGAGCAACCTGTCTGTGACTCACTTTCCCCTGTTGAAAAAATGGGATGACATTACTGACTAGTCTGCTGAACAGTATGCTGGGAGTACTAATTAACATTTGTAATGACCTTTGAAAGTTTACAGTGTTAGAGAATAGTTGTTATTGTAGCTAGAGCGAAAAACAGGGGATTTTCAAAGGCACAAAAAGGAGTTTTGGTATTCCACTGAAAGTCAATGGGAGTTGGGTTCCTAACTCCCTTCTGTGAAAATCTCCCCATAATCATTAATTTATGAAACTCTTACCTGCTGACAAACAGAGTCAACGTGGCAAAGCACTGTGGTCTACTTTGTCTGTCTTTTTTTTTTTTAAAAAAAAAACATGGTTTCAAATAAATAATGTTCAAAACCAGGAGGTGTGGTTTTCTATTAGATTGTGATATTTGGGAGAAATAGGCAAACATTAAAACTAACTATATTAATTAGGGCATAAATGTGAACATTATAAAATATAAGATCATTTACTGTAGCCAACAAGAAGTGTTCTCATCTATGGTCTCAGGGCATCCGTCTATGCAAATGCCAGTATTCTTTTTTCTGTTCTATACAGAAAATACCAGGGCCATATCAAACTGGCTAACACTTGGTTCAAAAGACAGTATTTACTTCTTAGGTTCAGCTTTAAATTTGAGAAAGTAAAAATCTACATCAGAAAACAGCTGAAACTTAGCTAGTCATATGACTTACGCTTGTTAGACACTATGAAGAGTTTGAGGACACAAGGAGAAAGTTTGGTATGAAAACCTATGTGGTGGGAAAAGAGTTGATGCCATTCTGGTGACCAACAGTGGAAAATCAGTTTAACATCCTACTTGGCTCTAAGCCATTTAGAGATGTCAACAAATATATTTATCTTACTAGTGAGATTACCTGGAACAACTGCAATGTTGAGATACAGAGAACAATTACTCTGGCCAAAGCTGCTTCTGGAGATCTAAAACTCACCTACATACAAGCACTTTGAAGTTTACTGTGAGTAAAGATACGTAGGACAGGCTTAAGTATTTTGTGGTATGGCACTGAAAAACTCATGCTGAAGTCCAAAGATGAACACCAGCTGCTGACAATGGAGATGGATGTTAAATACTGTATATACAGATAATCACCTGGAGAGATCATCTAGTCTAGTCCCCTGCACTCAATGCAGGACTAAGTATTATCTAGACCATTCCTGACAGGTGTTTGTCTAACCTGCTCTTAAAAATCCCCAATGATGGAGATTCCACAAACTCCCTAGGCAATTTATTCCAGTGCTTAACCACCCTGACAGTTAGGAAGTTTTTCCTAATGTCCAAACTAAAGATCCCTTGCTTTTATAAGCCCATTTCTTCTTGCCCTATCCTCAGAGATTAAGAAGAACAATTTTTCTCCCTCCTCCTTATAACAACCTTTTATGTACTTGAAAACTTGATTGCATGTCCCCTCTCAGTCTTCTCTTTTCCAGACTAAACAATAGATAATAGAAGTGTATTGTATGTTACTACCTGAACATTCAAGTTTGGACAATATGTCATGCACCCTAGGGAATTTCCTGATTCAGTTCTTGCAGCATTTTGGCAAAGCAAGTATTCTCACATTTGGCATGGTTCAAGTTAGTTCCTTGTTTTCATATTTCATTGTACTTTGACATCATCCAGAGTGAAGGGAAATTTGGAGCATAACAGGATGCTGTGGAAATTTAAATGTAGCAAATATCACCAACCTGGTGAGTACCTCTGTCCCTTCTGCTACTATTGTCTTTGAAAATATAGGGCCAGAGTCTGTCCTAACATTAATTTCAGTGTGCATTGGGTGGAAGTATTTGAAAGCAGACTTTTGCTCACATGGCCTAGTTTACTACATGGATTGTTTTCTACAGACTCTCATTTCTATGATGTACTGTATGCAGTATATCTGTATACGCTATAGTATAACACTAAATTGTGTCTGAATGAATGTAGTATATTAAGATAGTGTTTTGCTGAAGAATTTTAATAGTCTTAACAAAACAAGAATAGATTTTTTTTTAAATGAACATATTGCCACTCAATGTAAATGCACCCATACGTAAAAGAATGAAAAAACATTCACCATGCAGGTTGAAATATGTGAATAAAGTAAAAAGAAGAGAAAATGAGAGGGGCACAGAAAAAGAGACAAAGATGCTGGAAAAATAGTGCTCTTCAGGTTTACTTTGACAGAGTGCTAGCAGTTTATCTCCTTTTATCCAGTGTATTTAGTGCATATGTTTTCACAACTGCCAGCTGATAAACTGTGGGGTTTTGTTCTGTTCCAATAGTCTAGCCAATTTAGCAGTCCCAGCAAGAAAACAAAAATCCTCCAGAGAATGACAGGAGCTGTCAAAATGAATAAAACCAGCTACATGTTTCTTCTGATCATGAACTTGTGGAGAAGCAAACAAACAAAAATAATAATGAAAAGTCCACCTTTCTAGTGGACTTTTATCTCATGCTGGTTATAGTACTTTAGAATCTACATTTGAACTAAATAACCCGTTGTGGCTCCTGTGAAGTATCTCTTCAGCCTGCAGCATCCTAGGGCTGGATTCTCCAGAGAAATACATTATGTGTTTCTCCTCCCCACCATAGTCACTAGAATTTTATTTACAATGTGATCATTCCTAGTTATCACAATTCCAAAATCAAATAAATGATCATCCTGGAAATAATGATTTACGATTAAGAGACAAGCAATTTATAAATATCATATTTTGGTATTCTTTCCATATATGCATGCTTTCCACAGAAACTGAAAAGTCACTAATTACCCCTGAAAGTCTTCATTACCTCATTTCAAACTGTAACTGATAGCTTAAAGAGTTTTAGTGATTCCAGCGGGAGAGAAAATGAAAACTGTACTGGGTAAAAATTATTCCTGGACAGAAGGGCAGTACAAGTCCTATATTCTACTCAGGTCTTTAAAGTATGGGCTACATTTTCAAATGGGAAGAGATCCAGGCTCTGTTTTTTTGGGTGCAAGTTAGAAGTCTTCTCCTGCAATGTGCTGACTCGATGCCTTCTGAAAGGTGCTTCAGCACTCTCCTGTCGCGCACCTTGCAGGTTTGTGCCCTACAGTCACACATTGTGGTCCCACTTCTTGGCACCCACAAAATAGATTGCAGGCACAACTCTCAATGAGTGCACTTTTAGTTAACTCAGTTGCACCCACAGGTGCAAAGTCAGAGGAGCTAGTACTCAGATTTGCATCTGCCGTTCAACTGCAGGAGTTTATTTTGCAGGCACAATTTCCACCTACAAAAAGTAGCCATCAACTGGCCCGAAATAAAAGCACTTCAGAAAAGGATACTGAATGCTGAAACCCAGCTTGGATTTAAATTCAATTGAGGTTGAAGGCTTAGCCGTAGGTACAGTAGCTCTCAGAGAATTAGAGAACAAACAGCATGCTATCAAAGTCCTGTACATGTCGCCCATTCATTTTAATTTCTTGTACCCTCAGACAGAAGGGAAGGATTAAGTGGGATGTTTAGAAAATAAGGCATAGTGTTCTGGTTTTGATTAATAACTATAGAGAAGGCCAGGGAAAAAAGAGAACGAAAGTCTACAGTAAATAAAGGTCTTTTGGGTAGCTGAGAAGACAAGACATTTGGCCATAAGGCTGAAGTAGTATTTGTTTTTTCCACAGATTAATGTATCAAGATTGTGGAATACACAGTGCAGTGTTCTTTATATTTTCCCCCATGTTTTAATGCTGAAAAACATGTTTGACAAGCCAATGAATGAATGCATTGGAAAACTGTATTAAACTGCATGAAAGTCTTAAGATTCGAGCCAGCTATGCATTACAATGATACCGATATGCATTACAATGATACCAACCTGATTTGGTACCTTTGGAAGAATAGACAGACTACTAAAATGTATCTAACCTACCTTGACAATACATAAACCTAATCCAGGTCTTTATGGCATTTAAGCACAATGGTCTCAGAGGACCTGATGCAAAAAAAGCCAGCTTATAAATGTTTAACAGACCTCAGTGCAACGTTGAATATAGGATCAGACAAACAGAAACACATATCATGGAATCCTAAGGGTTCCTGACCACCACCAGTGAAATTTGTCTATAATTTGTATTATCTGGAATAAAACAAATATGAAATGTGTATTATTTTCTCTCCTCCGTTTCTTTCCTAAAAAACAAATAATAACAAAGTAAAAACCAATTAAAAAAACCCAGCAAGCTTCTCTATTAAGGAAAATCTGTATTATATTTTATTCATTTTAATAACATGGTTGGCAGGTAAGGCAGGACGTATTTCTTTATTTAAAAATACCAACAGTATTAAGTAGTGCCACTGTTCAGGCTTACTTTAAAATATTGTAACGAAAGTTTTCTTAAACAGAGGAGTTTTTAATAGAGTTGTATACCACAATGCTCTCAATTAAGTCTTTGAAAGCTTAACAGTTGCTTGGAAGAAAATGTAGAACTAAATGGAAAATTCTATTAAAAGCCTAATGAAACCTGGTCTGGCTCAGAAACATAAGTCAGGATTCTCTTGGACAGTTTTCTGCTTATATTCCTTTTCAGCCTGTTCGAGATTCAGAACTCTGTTCTGTCCTTAATTATACTAAAATTATCTTGACTTTTTTTTCTTATATTTTGATTGACAAAAGCAGTGTGACATGGGTTTTTGATTAAAATTATATTAAGCCTGTATTTATTTTCCTAGATTTGGATGTGCACATGTCAAAATATTTACCTGGTGAGTAAGAGGTGCATATATGCCTGAAAGAAGATGAGAGGTCAAAGGCAAAGGCGGAGGAAGAAACTCAATTAGATAAGTTTCAGCAAATTTATTTCTGTTACCAAGCTAAAGATGGTCAAAGTGGGTGATTTTTACATATTTATTTATTTAAGGTGCTATGAAGTTTGGATCATTTTCTGTCTCATTATCTTTTACTTTCTTATCATTGGACTTTTCATTTCAGTCTAGAGGCAAAAGTGCTACATTACTGTGAACAGCTGCTCTAGAGTATTCAGTCCTGACCTGACACAGGGAATAATGTGAATCATATGAATCCTCCTGACTTTTTTAGCCCAATTTTGAAAACTCAAGAGATCTGGATAGTTCAGATAAGGTTAGCCAAGTATCCAAACTTTGGGGGTAATCATCTGAACTGAATTGCCAAACTTTTCGAGGTTTACTATTTGCTGTCCTAAAATATCTTCAAAACTTCAAAATATTTGGTGCAAAATTTATCCAAAGTAACTTCAAACTTCTGTGAGCAGCACTTACTCAGCAAATTACGGTATAGTAGGTCTCACTGATCTTGACAGCTTTATACGAGTCATATTAATCTTTTGATGTGGTTGAATTGTTCTGAAAGAGCTCTCTAGTGCATTAGGCACAAGTACAGTTATATCTTTTCCTTCCAACTACTTTTTACTTTTAAACTAAAGCATGAAAGTTAACAAGGTCATTCTAAATAAGCTTCAGCTTTTTACTACAAATATGTTCCTATATTCTGTTTTGCAGAACTTAAACCAGAACCTTTAGACTAAAGTCAAAATAAGAGTTCACTCTATAAATGCAAACAAACATGTTTAATTGAGAGAGAGAAAAAAAACCTCCCATGTCCTTCACCATCAGTATTTGTCTTTCTGCCTATATATGATGAGGATAGTGAGTGCCATATAAATACTTAGATGAATGCACAGACAGACAGTCATTGGCAGTGTCATTAACACACAACATTCACACTCAATACTTGAAAACCTATATTTAAACAAATTGTTTTAAAAAATAAATAATGTTCCCTTCATATGATCCCTTCTTGGTTGATTCATTTGCCTTTAGTTGCCAGTGGATAAAATAATAAATTGATATAATTTATTTGGACTTTACTAAAGTCTTTGACAAAAGTCCGCACAAGAGGCTATTTTGGAAAATTCAGTATTCATGAGGTTAGAGGTGAACTTCTGAAATTGGTCAGAAACTAGATAATTAAACAGAAAAAAGGGAGTAGGAATAAATAGTTTTGGTAATTGCAAAAGATCAACAGATTTTCCATTGAGATTGGTGTTTAATATTAGTGAGCTAGGAAAATGGCTAATAGTGAAGTAACAAATTTGTAGGTGACAAACTATTTCAGTTATTCAGATCTAGAGATGGCTGTGAGAAACTTTGGTGGGACAGAGGAATGGGCAGCAATATAGCAAGTGAAATTCATTGTTGACCAATACAAGGCAATGCTCATTGGAGAGGAATAAGCTTAACTGCTCATACATATTGCTGGATTGTAAATTAACTGGAACTGCTCAAGAACAAGCTTTGGTCCTCGTGAACAGCTCAGTGAAATCATATGAAATGTAGAGTTGTGGCATGTTTAAAAAAAAGTTAGGATTACAGCTGTTCAGGAATTTTCTGATTAAATTATTTTGATCAGAAGATACCAATTGGCAGAACCCAAAAGTTTTTGCTGGAAAGGGTCGGTTTCAATGAAACTTTATCTGGGAATGGTTTCTCATGTCCAAGATGGAATTTCTGGTCAAAATCAGAGCACTCTTAACATAGCCACATAGCTTCATGGTTCGGGAACTTAGTTGGGATGTGGGAGATGCAAATTCAGGTACCTACTCCGCATGATTTGGAGCAGATCCCTGAAGCTGTGTCTCCTACCAGGCTTTTGGCTATTCTGGGTTGGGTCCATCTCCTATTTGAGCTGTTTGAATCTCTCTCTAGCCAACATTCATTGAGCCAGAGCTAGACTGACTTTATAGCCTACTGGTTAGGGTGCCACCTGGTATGTGGAAGACACAGATTCAAGTCCACTGGATATTTTACTATTTATAAATATTATTTATCCAATGGGATATATTGAGAGCCCTTTATAGCAGCACACTCAATAGCCTGGAGGGTAGGGGACTCACCTAGACAGCAGACCAACATTTAAGTCTCTGTGCCAAATAAGGCAGAATGGGGACTAAACACCAGGTTACTTTTGTCTCTCACGCTGTAGTTTTTGTTAAAGTTTTTGAAAAGTCTCAGTGTGGAACAGGAAACTTTTTGTAATCTTGAAAGTTTTTGTTCAGCTCTAGTTAGAATTCATAAAGAATGGGACAGAATATAAGTCTGAAAATATTATAATTTCATAAATCAATGGTATGTCCTCATCTGGAATATGATACTCTTGTCAAGACATAGCAAAAATAGGAATGATCCAGTAACAGGTGATATGAATGAGGAGGCATAGGAAAACTTCTGTGTGAAAAGGAACAAACGATTGTGACTGCTTAGTTTAGAGAAAAGATTAATCAGACGGTGCATAATGGAAGAATACAACCTCGTGAACCTATAATATAAGTCACTTGCTCCTATGTACCCTCTCTCATAATACAAGAAAATATGTCTGTTCATTGAAATAAAAAGGCAATTAATTTAAAATTGAAGAAAATATATATTTACTTACACAACACGTAATTAACCTCAGGAATTTGTTACCACAAGAGATCATTGAGGCCAATGGCTTAGTATGAAAGAAAAACGATACATTTTACGGATATTAACATCATCCACAATTACATTTTTTTTAAAGGGAGGGATAGAAGTAGGATCCTGGGAACTATAGGTCAGTCAGCCTCACCTCAGTCCCTGGAAAAATCATGGAGCAGGTCCTCAAGGAATCAATTCTGAAGCATTTAGAGGAGAGGAAAGTGATCAGGAACAGTCAGCATGGATTCACCAAGGGCAAGTCATGCCTGACTAATCTAATTGCCTTCTATGACGAGATAATTGGCTCTGTGGATGAGGGGAAAGCAGTGGACGTGTTGTTCCTTGATTTTAGCAAAGCTTTTGACACGGTCTCCCACAGTATTCTTGCCAGCAAGTTAAAGAAGTATGGGCTGGATGAATGGACTATAAGGTGGATAGAAAGCTGGCTAGATTGTTGGGCTCAGTGGGTACTGATCAATGGCTCCATGTCTATTTGGCAGCCGGTATCAAGTGGAGTGCCCCCAGGGTTGGTCCTGGGGCCGGTTTTGTTCAATATCTTCATTAATGACCTGGAGGATGACGTGGATTTCACCCTCAGCGGTAGATATGCGGGAGGGTGGGGATAGGATACAGAGGGGCCTAGACAAACTAGAGGATTGGGCCAAAAGAAATCTGATGAGGTTCAGCAAGGACAAGTGCAGAGTCCTGCACTTAGGACGGAAGAATCCCATGCACCGCTACAGACTAGGGACCGAATGGCTCGGCAGCAGTTCTGCAGAAGAGAACCTAGGGGTTACAGTGGACGAGAAGCTGGATATGAGTCAACAGTGTGCCCTTGTTGCCAAGAAGGCCAATGGCATTTTGGGATGTATAAGTAGAGGCATTGCCAGCAGATCGAGGGACGTGATCGTCCCCCTCTATTCAACATTGGTGAGGCCTCATCTGGAGTACTGTGTCCAGTTTTGGGCCCCACACTACAAGAAGGATGTGGAAAAATTGGAAAGAGTCCAGCGGAGGGCAACAAAAATGATTAGGGGGCTGGAACACATGACTTATGAGGAGAGGCTGAGGGAACTGGGATTGTTTAGTCTGCGGAAGAGAAGAATGAGGGAGGATTTGATAACTGCTTTCAACTACCTGCGAGGTGGTTCCAAAGAGGATGGATCTAGACTGTTCTCAGTGGTAGCAGATGACAGAACGAAGAGTAATGGTCTCAAGTTGCAGTGGGGGAGGTTTAGGTTGGATATCAGGAAAAACTTTTTCACTAGGAGGGTGGTGAAACACTGGAATGTGTTACCTAGGGAGGTGGTGGAATCTCCTTCCTTAGAAGTTTTTAAGGTCAGGCTTGACAAAGCCCTGGCTGGGATGATTTAATTGGGGACTGGTCTTGCTTTGAGCAGGGGGTTGGACTAGATGACCTGCTGAGGTCCCTTCCAACCCTCATATTCTATGATTCTATGATATAAACTCATGCTTTAGATTACAGGACAACCACTAAAGGTAAAATTTTCAAAAGTGCCTTAGGGTACATCTACACTCAGGCTGGGTGCGGGCTTACCAGCCCTGTTAAGCACATACACACTAGCTCTGCTCTAGCTAATGTACTAAAAATAGCAGCGTAGCACAAGCAGTGTCAGACTAGCTACTGGAATATGTACCCAAGAGGTCTGGATAGACGTATACTCAGGCAGCTAGTCTGAGCTGTCACTCTTGCTACCCCCTGCTATACTGCAATGTTTAGCATGCTAGCTCAATGTTTAGCATGCTAGCTAGCACATCTGCCTACCTGACCCAGGAAGCAGGCTCCGAGCTTCAGTGTACCTGTACTCTAAGTGACATTTTCAAAACAGACTTAGACATTTTTGGGGCATATCTTAAAAGGTGTTTAGGAACGTACAATGCAGAGAGGGGCCTAGTCATATTTTCAAAGCATCTAAGTGATCTGCATCTTTAGATGTCTAAAAACCTTGAAACAATTGGCCTGAAGAAGCCTCAGTCCCATTGACTTTCTCTTAGACTTAGGTTCCTAAGTACCTAAATCACTATTGAAAATGGGATTTAGATTTCTAAATGACAAAGACACATATGAAAATTTTATTCTAAGTGATAGGGAAATAGGAAGAAATTTCTCCTATGGACAGACTATTCCATAATTTTCCAATAGGTAGTTTCTTGCACCTGCCTGTGAAGAATGACCCCTTAGAGCCACGATATCAGCCCCTGGTCTTACCTGGTATCTCAGCATCTATATTTTTCATAGCAACAGAAATAAATACAATAAGTGCCAGGTAATTTAGATCTTGTAAAACCTCTGTTAAATACCTACCTCCAATATCTGTGGTTTTCTGTGGTTCCATACAGGAACTGAATTGGATCACTTAATGTGGATTTCTCAGAAGCCATCAAAAACTAATGGCATTGAAGAAGTATCATTCATTGCAAGGCTGGGCACAGGAAAATAGGGGAGCTCATAAACTGACTTAACCACCACTAACTGCAGGATAGATCAATGTATATATCATTTAAAGATGGGCGATGCACAATTATATAATCAAACAAAGTTGCATGCCCATATCTGAAATTATTTTTCAATTATGATGAACCTTATGGGGAGTCAAAGTGTGGTTACAAATTTTGCTTGAAGACTTGGCATAATACTCTGTAGGGACCCAGCATGTCCAGCTGAACTCCTGAAGAATTAATTGCTAGTTGATTTAATCAAAGTTAATATTGCCTTGTTGTTTTCTTAATCACAGAGGTCATAAATCTGACTTTGCACGAAGAAAAAGCAGGACAAAATCTTAATGTTTGAATGATGCCACTGCAATACCAAGGATTAATTGGAGAGCAGAAAGACCAAGAAGTCTGAGGCAAATTATCGAAGAAATACATATCAAAGTAAATAGGAACTGCCAGCAGTGGGCACTAACTAAGGGAAATATAGAAGGAAGAATGTGAATCTATAGCACAAATTCTAAACTGTGGAGAAACAGCTCATTTCATGACAAACTGCTCAACAGAGGATCCAGGATGTATAACTGCAGAACAGTTGTTTTTGTTTCAGATAGGAAAACAAGGGATTTGCAGACATCCTGAGAAAACAAGAAATAAAATGGAAAGCTCAAGGATCCTTTCCCCACCTATAGCTTGCCTTCTTCATGTCAGTGATGTTAGAAAAATGAAGAAATATGCTGGCACACACAGCAGACCAGACATCATGGAGCATATTAACCATCCTTTTTTTTTTTTTAAACTGTGACAGTAAACTACCATTACACGACAAAGTCCGGAAATATGGTTAAACGAGTTCTGGTTGGAAACTGATATTTTCTGGAGACATTCCCAGTTTTTCAACCAACATTCCCTGCCCAAGAGACCCCCAACGTGTGGTTTTCTCTCTTTATCAAAAAGCTGGGCAATTTTGTCTAACAAAATATTTTTTTGGAAAAAAACCACACCTTTCTGGAAAAATAAAAATAAAAAGTTATTTTCCATTGAAAAATGTTGGAGGGAGAAATTTTGGCCAGCTCTGGTTACAAAAATGGATCTAATAGCACAGTACCATCCTGTAATGCAGATGGCACTGTAGTAATTTTCCTGAACTGTAATAAAGCACTGGATATGTCAGGGCATAAATTATGTGTAAAGGAAAAGCCCCTTTAGTTTGTCTGTTTATACAGTTCTATAGATGTAGTACCTGAGCACTACCTGAACATTAATTAATTTGTCCTCACAATTCATCACTGAGCTATAATACGGATATTTTAATACCCCTATTTTACAGATGGGGCACTAGGGCACAAAGGGATTAAATATTTTGCCCAAGCCCAAAAAGAAAGTCTCCTAAGTCCCACAAGATCATAATTCCCTCTTTTTCGGTTCAGGAACTAAAATGTGGATCAGCATCTAGCAGAATGCTCCCTTTCGGGAGAAGAGTAAGCAGAAAAATCTGAATTGGTGCTAAGAAGGAGAGAGTAGGAATCACCAACCATTGTTCAAGGTCAAGTCCTTCTCTTTTGATATGACTGGTCTCTAGGAATGAGTGAAAGTGCAACTGGTTCCTCTTTTGTTTGATGGCAGCCTGCACTCTGCTTCACAGCATGGCTACTGCTGATCTGCTGAGAGCAGGTAGCACCAGAGTCAGGGGGAAAGAAGTAGTGCTCCTAGCTCTGTCTTCAGCCCAGACTCCCTCATGCTCCACAGTCGCCATGGTGAACTCTTGTCCTCCAGGCATGGAATTTCCCATTGCTAAATATGCCTCAACTTTGTGAGTAAAAGGACTCTGTTTCCCTCTCCAGCCTGTAGCCCAGATCCAGGAATCCTGCCTTAATGCACCCTTATATGGAGGCGTATAAGGAACTTTCTCTTCATGGAAATGAAAAATAAGGGAATCTGCTCTCTTTGAGCAGAGACAGTGTGTTCTGGACTGTGATTAGGCACATTTACATCATTTTTTTTCCCTGGGACTGTATGTAGTGCCATCATTTGTGCATTCTATTAATTTTTATATATTTAGATAACATTCACCTCAAGTCTTCTACTTTCCTAAGAAATATCTTTTTCTTCTTTTTAGCTTTAACACCAACACAGTACTGATTGATTGGTACATATATCCAGGACCTGGGCAGTGATTGCTGTTTTGTTGTAATTCCTGAAATGGTTTATTGATGGCTTTGTTAAGAAAGATTGGTGCCCCCAGGGTAAGTGCTTAAAAGGGCTTGGATGCTTTCATTTTTCACTCTTTATATCTACATCTCTTTTCATGGTGTTGTATTATAAAACTATTTAATGCAAGATGAATATTGCTAGTCCCGCTGGCACAATGTAAAGCATTGGATTTGCTAAAAAATCAATACCTTTATTCCAAATGAATTCAGTGCTCATGAAATACGTTCGATTGACAGCACTTGAAAGTGAAGGCCTACATTTGTCCAGAGTATAGCAATGTGGACTTACTTATCATGCCCTATTAATGAGGTTCAATTCTGGGCCTAAGGATCACGCTTAAGGGAGAAAGGATGATACATCTGAATGCACATCCAATCCTTGGGATCTCAGTTGAGAATTCCACAAGGGTGCTGAATAGTAACATCTGCAAAGACAGTTTTTTATAACACAGACTGAGATGAGCCTGATTTCAAACTGAGGAGCCGCCAGGTGGTGGTAACTCTCAGTAACTGTTAATTTGGGCTGGATTTAAACTGATGATCTAAAAGTGAAAGGTCTATCTTGTCTACTGTTCTTCTATTCATCAAATACATTAATAGAAATTTCAGGAATTTACCAAAAATAATCTCATTAGAATTCTGTGAATAACTCTCAGTAGCACTGTAGATGTGCAGACTCAGGGCAAATCTTAACACCAAAGGCCATTTTAAACACAAATTACAAGAGAGTTTAATAATTTTTGTGAAGCACCTTAATTTAAGGGACAGAATAAACTTTCTTCATAGAATGCTGATACTCGGGGGAACATGTGGAAAGACTGAAAAAAGTAGAGTGACAAAATAATCAAAGAAGAAAGCATTGCAATAACTTAATTTCAGAGGCTGGAGTGGAAAAGAAGATTTAAAGATACAGCTTTGTGGATCAGGTTCAAGCTCTAATTTCTCTTGCTCTCACTAAGATGAAGAACAACTAGAAACAAACAAACAAAAATTTTGTAAAGAGAGAAAAACAGTTCAAGAGGGTTCTTGCTTTAAAGTCAGGAAAATATGTCTTGCAGGCCAAATGTAGCAATTATTTTTGACCCTCAAAATGGAACAGAGACAGTAAAGTCATTGGCCATACTATACCAGCTTGGCCTGGAGGGCTGACATTTAGGGTTACAAAAACATTTCAGGCTTTGCGTCCAATTGTCACATTAAATGCAAAGTAGTGAGAATGTGCAGAATGCCCAGAAAATATATACCTTGACATCCCACTTATAAGCACTCAACCAAGCTGATCCATTGCCAAAAGAAGTGACAAATATATAATGATATAAATGCTATAAAATCATGAATATGCCAGAAGTACTCCTTTTCTTTTTGCGGATACAGACTAACACGGCTGCTACTCTGAAATCTATGGAAGTGGTGGAGCTGAATGTTAGCAACCAGTTACAATAGGATTAACAGATTAGTAAAGCAATTAAGGACCATTAACAGCATCTAGTCTGGCATCTAACATAGAATTATACCCAGTTATTCCTGCACTGAGCCCAGTGAGTTGTGGTTGGGAAGTAGTAATGATCCGTACACCCATTTTACTAAGACCTTCAGTTGTCACTGGTGAGCTCCCTCCTCGCAGATTTGATCCAAAATGTAATCTTAGACAAACTAGGCTATAGCCCAATCACTATGCAAGTGATTGCAGCCTTTTTAGGTACTGTGATGGATGCCTGCACCCAGTGATAAGCCCAGCCAAACCCTTTAGCTACAAGCACTGTATATAGTAGCACAGAATCACCATCACATCCCCTGTCAAGACCCACTTAACTTTTGCTGAAATACCTAAGAAAGTAGCCAGAGTTTAATGGCTCAACTGACAGGTAGTTGGGTAAAGTTGATATTTATTTATATTATTACAAAACTAAAGCACGAATGTAGTCAAATAAAAATGTTATATAATTGACTGTCTCCCTTTCCTCACCTTTTGTAAGTTGCTCATCTTATTGGGACAGAAGTCATTTTGTATGTATGTACGGCATGACATCAGGACCCTGATCTCTAGGCATATTATGAATCATATATTAAAATACTATAGTGCTTAAAAGAACAAAACATCATCCTGCAATGCTAATGGAAAGTCCAGATACTGATTTAAGCAGAAGGATGCATGCTGATCAATAATTACGAAATGTGAAGTATTATAATGACAAAGCATTCTAATGATTTGCTAGCATAAACAGTTGGCGTCTAACCCCAAGTGATGATTATAACAAAAAAGCAACTCACACACTATTTACTTGCGTATTAGCATAGAAGTGTAGCAACAGTTTCTTCACAGCTAACTCAGACATCACATGGGGCAGAGCACACTGGAGTCCATATTATCAGACTTCCTTTGATAGACCATTGTTTTGTGGTGCCCGCTGTGTGTTCAAGAGAACACCAGTTTTGAGTATTCAGCCAATGCCCACCTTACTTTTTTGTCTGCAGTGCCTTTTCATTCTGCAGCACAGATCAGTGACATATATTTTAAAGTTGGCAGAAGCAGATTTATATTACACATCCTTTTCATTGTTCACTTCCTCCCTGCACCACTTGTGAGTGTGTATGAAACATGCAGCACTAGTCTCGGACCCAAACCCATCACCATCCTCTCTTTTCTCTTTGTAATAGTGACATGTCCCCTCAAAGGCGCTGTACTATATGAACAAAGACACAAAGAGTCATCTGATATCATGCAAGAATCTAGTACATAAGAATGTATATCAGGATGCTGAAGCTTTGCTAATAAAGCAGGATTCAACCTGTACATTTGTGTATGTGTATACGTGCTTTCTACTACACAGCAAAACTGATGATGAGGTTATTGAATGTGTACCAAGAAAAAGGAAAGAAATCCAGTACAAAGAGGCATTACAAATCCATAGTCACACTACACAATATAAGAAAAGAACTGCCTCAGGCTTCTTGGGGAAGAAAAAGATAACTATTTACGCACATCTATAAACTTTAAAGTAAGATTCCATTTTGGGGGTGGAGGTCAATCCTACAAAGTGGAATTCCTACAATGGGAATTGAGAGCACTCAGCATCTTGCATGAATGCTTAGTACTCTGAAGGTTTAAATCCATATGCATAGATCTCTTGATTTGTAAGCACAGTGGCCATTTGTGTTGAGGAAAGAAGAGGCTAACAGCAACTATGTGTGCAGCCATCTTTGTGGTCAGCCACAGTACGCCTCCTAGCCCAGAATCTAGTGGGAAAAGACTATCTTGCTGCTATTTAAGTCACCAGGGGTATGCTATTGACTCCAACAAGCTGAAGATCAAGACTTTTAAGAGGAAAGAAATACCATTAACTTAAAAAAAAACCTGAAAGAAAACAACATGCAAGGGAAAAGGTAGATTGTACAAAATGCAACAATAACCCAGCAGTATGCCATGATCATTGTCTTTATGCCAGTGTTGTCAGTTCTTATGATTTTATAATGAGACTCGATGGGATGAGTTATGCAATCCCTGTACCAGGCAAGAAGAAGTTACAGAGCAGCTTTGGGCTCAGGCAGCCCATCCCCATCACATCTGTGAGGCACGTCAGTCTTGGAGAAGGAGCCTTAATAAAGGAGAAGGACCATGCTGGGGAAGTGGCCAGACCTCTGATCCTCAGCTCCCGGAAAGAAGTTCAGCAGAGCACCACGCCACCTTAGGTTGGTTGTGAGCACAGAGCAGTAGAAGAGATGTCTGAAGGTCTCTGGTAGGACACAGAAGCTGATGTCATTCTTTATTTCTGTTAATTTAGTTTCGTTTCCTTTGTTATGTTGAGAACTGGAAGAAGGATCTTTCCCTTAAGACAGACCCCCACTGAGAAAACAAGACCCTTGAGGAGAATGTAGGGAGTAGCTCAGTGAAGAAGCAAGAAGTCTGAGCAGACAGACCCTAATCACCTCTACAAGGGTCCCTAGGCTGGAAGCCAGGGTATAAGGAGAGGCTGGGTTCTCCTATAGCCTCATCAGGAAGACACCTGACACAGGATCAATCATTCAGAAGGGCTATTGACCCTGGATCCAAACAGTTGATCTGATGTGAGGTCCTGGGACTACTAGGAGAAAATCCTGGTTTACCCCAAAGGGGGGAGCCCAAAGGTGACCCAGAGAGAGGGCCAAGTCACAAGGCAAAAGGAGACCAATGATGGATTTGATCAGCAGGACTACTGAGGAAAAATCCTGCAATGTTTCAGTCATCCACAAGGTGGCACAGTTGCTGGTGAATGAATTTGTGACAGGTTATTTGGTGTTTTTCTTAAAGATCCAACACCTGGAGTCATGAGAAACTCAGATTTTAAAGGTAAGTTTTTAACCCTCATTCTTGCAGGAAAGAGCCTGAAAATATGAACACTAAAGGCTCAAAAACCAGAAGGCAAATATAAACCCTGCACAATGTATTACTTTAAAGTACTCATTTTAAGCCATTATCAGAGGTGGGAGGGTAACTTATGAATTTTGCATGCTTGAGGTTGGCAATGGTGTAGCTGTTTCCAGTATTTAAGTCATGAGAAAGGAGCAATTTCTCAACAATGTCCGATATGGACAAGAAGATTCAGAAATATTTTGGATGCCCTTGAAACCAGAAGTATAATATGTCACAGGTGCTATTAAATCATGGTTTGGGCATGAAAAACAGTGCACAGACAGGGTGTATGGTAAAGCTTAAGACCACCATGTCTCAAATTACTCACAGACAATCTGCACAGAAACTGCAGCAGACTTTATATACACACAGTTTCCACGGTATGCATCCGATGAAGTGAGCTATAGCTCACGAAAGCTCATGCTCAAATAAATTGGTTAGTCTCAAAGGTGCCACAAGTACTCCTTTTCTTTTTACACTGTCATGTTGTGAGAACTCCAGGTTAGTCAGGACATGAGGATTCCCACTAGAATGAAGCTGCTCATGGAGTGTAGTTGTAGTCATGTGGGTCCTGATATTAGAGGGACTAGGTGGATAAAATTGTCTCTCTCACCAAAAGAAGTAGGTCCAATAAAAGATATTACCTCACCCACCTTTTCTCTCTAATGAAGCTGGTCACACATTTATCTGATTGGAGGGCAGCTCACAGCCTGTCAGAACTGTGGTGCTCTGCAACAGGACTGAAATGAGTATGTAGCGGCATTCATTACCCAGAAGCAAAAAAAATAATTGACACAGACCACCTGTGGACAGAACATCAGCAGAAATGTAATAAGCTTCAATTTGCAGAAGAAAAAACAGCACACTGTCACCAATACAAACAGATACTACAAAATATTTAGGTTCTACAAGGTGTCATAAAGAACTGGGGGCCTTGAAAACTGTGAACTGTATGCAAAACAACACTCAATCTATTTTAGGTATTTACACAGTGCTAGTCACCATGGTACTTAGGCTGGATACTTTTCTCTGTATATGTTCTATTGGCAGATGCATTTTGAATATGTACATTTGGAGGAAGAGTGCATAAAGAGTGAGACTGAGAAGGATAAATTGGAAACCAAAGTGAAAAAGCTAGAAGTCAGCAAAAAAGGTAGAATCCACACTTCAGACCGCTGAAGACTGAAAATAAAGTGTCTGAAAAAAGATCTCATTTTTGGGGGAGCAGGGGGTCACTGTGATTTCCTGAATAGGAGAATTTTTTAGAAAAAAATAACATTCAACTATGCAAGGTACCAGAGTGCCAGAGAAGATCCCACAATAAATGTAGACAAAGGGAAATAAAGTAGTTTTTGGAGTAACTCTGAATGTGTACTGCAGTATAAAGGAAAGAAGAATCAAGAAGAGGAATATAATATATCCTGCTTTCCATCCAGGAACAGTACAAAAAAAATCCAAGCAAACATAGAAGAAAAAGTTGTACAAAACTAGAGTTATGTGGGAAATGGTTTTCCTATCCCATGAAAATGTTCAAGATATCAAACATGTTTCTTATTTATTTTGAAATGTTTTGTTTTTAACCTTTTCTATTTTTAATTTTTTTCCTTATTCTAAATAACTTAAATTAGAAACAAAGTTGTTTCAATCTAGGAAACTAGAATTATTTATTTTGAAAGTGTCAACACATTTTTCAAAATTATGTTAAAAACTTTGTGAAAATCAACCTTTCCCCAACTAAATGTTTTGATTTTGATGAGCCAATAGTTTCTGATAAACATTTTGTTAAATAATTCCCTAACAGCTCCGTACAAAACCACCACAATTCCAGGAAAGCTATTGATGGTAAAATGCCTCAGGATCATCAGAGACAACTAAAACCTTTAGAAAGCAATCCTTCACACACATGCATATTAAAGTGGACAAAGAACCTCCAGCATGTATCCACAACAAGACTACTGGGGGAGGTATTCAGAACTGAGGGCCAGAGCCTCATGTGCTGTAAATCAGTGAGAATCAAGGGGACCTTGCCACTTTACACCAGCTGGGGATCTGACCTAGTAATGCTGTCATACATTTGAGAAAAATAACTAGATTAGCCCATTGGGGAAGGGTAAAGGTGTGTACCTTTTAAATCACCATCCTGTAAGAATCCCAGCACTGCCAACAGTCAAAATCTAGTGCAAGAGCTTTTATGAGAGTCAGCAGTAGTCTGGTCAGCTGTATGAAGAAAATCAGGTTAAATCTGTATCTGTATATGACAGGATTTTCTTTCAACAAGACAGCATTTTTGTTCTGTCTGTCACAGGTTGCTAAGGAATCTCCTCCTGACTTCAATGTGGATTGTTTCCTTAAAGGTCTGACACCCCCTTCTGCCACTTATTCTCACACCCTGCCACCTCTCTCTCTCTGATTCAGGGTGCTCTTTCTTTGTAGTTTAGCCCTCCAGACAGTTCACTCAAGTCATCCCCTTCCAGAGCATCAAAGTCTCTCTATACAAGATGGCAGTCTTCTCTCCACTGCCCAGTGTGTGTCACTTCCCCAGTGGCTGGTAGGGGAACCCAGGCCCTCCCTCTACTTTGGATTTCAGCAACTAGCAACTGTGGTCTGCTTTCTCCAAACCCGGTTTCTATTTTCTTGGACTTGTACCTACATCATCTGGCTCCCCTCTCTGGGACTATCAGCCCAAACTCCCTCCTCAAAGAGAGTACCTGCAGACTATTGAACTCTGTAGCCCCAAACACACCTCCCTTCTCACAGAGAGTGACTGAAGATTACTTCCAGACAGTCCCTTTCTCCTGCCAACCTTCTGGCTTTATACCAGTCCCGCCTGTTCCTTTTCAGCTGGGCTTCGTCGTCAGTCAGCATTTCAATCCCTGGCTCTCCCCCAGGTGCAGTCTATCAGGTTAATTAATCTAATTTAACCTACTTCCCCTTGTGTGGGGTGAACACCCCATCACACCTTCCTCTGACATTTGTTCCTCAGTTGAGCTCTGCTGCTTACTCTGCTCTAGTCATTGAAGCAGCATTGTAGCACTGGATTTTTTGCATAAATTGCACAAAGGCTGCAATATTCTGAAGTTATACATGTGTAAGCAGAATTTGGGTGTATTTCTTCAGACAGTGGAATTTTACACCCTTTTTGGCACTGTCACTGTGCACAGTGGATGTGGATGAGAGGGGCAAATAGAGTATCCTTGATTATTAGGCTACCTCCCCCTCCCCCCACCCGTTGTGCACACACATGATATTCAGATAAATTATTTTTTTCCTCTTTGCAATCCATATCAGTGCCAGAAATGGGGGGAGGGACAATACCCCAGTACTTTTTAAACAGGGGGCTGTGCCCCCACCACTTTTGAGAACCTGGACTCATCAGGTGCACGACTAGGGTGAGGGAAGAGGGCCCAGCACCCCTTCGTCCCCTGCTCCTGACCACTGCTGGGTGGTGTAATGGCAGAGTGCCTTCCCTGCTGGCATGATGGAAGGGTGGCTGAGTCACATTTGAGCAAGCAGCATGGTGACCTAGCACATGAGTCTCAATGCCATTGAATTTGGCCTCTGTTGGGTGCTTCCCCCCCCCCCCACCTAACACACACTTTTGCAGTCTTTCCAGCAGTCATGGGTGCCATATTCCATTCTTCTGTGTCTTCTGTGGGAACCACCTGAAGCTTTGAACATTAATAACACAGAGATGAAACCAGTGAAACTGTATCAGATAGACATGTGGCCTTAAAATAAATATTCAAGATGTTCTAAAGTCAGATGAATAATGTACTTTGTGGGCATCTTGAATCCTAATGAAAAAAACAATAGCACTTTTATAACTTATTAGCTGTACACTGATGTACTGATGGCCACTGTACATATGATAAGAGATGACACAGATCCTGTCATTAAGGGAAGCTCTTGCTGAGCCTTCAGCAGAGTTACATAAACCGGTATGGCAAGAACAGCAAGAACTTCTACCCAAATCCAAAGCCAAACTTTGATACATTTTAACACATTTTTATCTCATTTTCATGTGCTTCCTAATTGATCTCTGTTCCAGAAGTAGCTCTTACACATTCGGTTTCTCTTCCCTGAATAGAAGTAAAAAGTATGAGACTTGCCATACAGTAAATAAGTTTAGTTCAATCAAAGAATTGTCCCCAGTTCACTGTTCTAGCTATCTCCTGTGAGCAAATGCACCCCTCTAATCACACTTTACACACCACAAAATATAATTTGTGTGGTATTTCAAAACTAATAACCTGCTGGTCAATAATAACATGGTGAAATGTGTGTAGCAACATTTATATTTAAAGTTATGAACATAACCTGAAATTATGACTGAAATGTGTTTACCTGACAAGTCTGGGGAATGGGTAAACCAGTTTCTAGAAGACAAAGGATAAACTGACACTTCTGGCAAGGTGTCATCAAAGTTGATTGACAATCACTGTCAAGTGGCCATTTTTTGGCAGTGAAGGGGGCAGGGCCAGATCAATTTGCATTTCAATAAACAACACACACACACACCCCTAAGACAACAAAGGAAGCAGACTTTGGGAATGGTTCTGACCTGAGAATTTGGTCAGCTTGTTGCTGGGAATATTTGGCAAAAATGTAATCTTGAACCTAAGAATTTGGTCAGCTTGTTGCTAGGAATATTTGGTAAAAATGTAACCTTGAACCAAGTCTAGTCTGTTATGTTTTAGTTATTAGAAAGCATTTATCTTTCTTTCTCTTGTAACCATTTCTGATTTTAATGACTATACTTGCACTCACTTAAAATCAATCTCTTGTTTTATTCTTTACATCAAAATTAATCCAGTGTTGTGTTTAAACTGAATTATTTGGTAACTCAAATTAAAGCTTTAATTTCTCAGAGCTACCTTCCCCATCCTTTAGTTCTCTACAGTGTTTCCTAAACTTGGGACGCCGCTTGTTCAGGAAAAGCCCCTGGTGGTCTGGGCCGGTTTGTTTACCCGCTGCATCCGCAGGTTTGACTGATCGCGGCTTCCACTGGCCGTGGTTCACCGCTCCAAGCCAATGGGGGCTGTGGGAAGCGGTTCGGGCCAAGGGACGTGCTGGCTAGGGTGACCAGATGTCCCGATAAAATCAGGAATATCCTGATAAAATCGGGACTGTCCCGATTTTTAGTTCTTTGTCCCACGTCCCGACTGATGCAGGGTTGGGATGCTATTTGTCCCAATATTGCTTTTTTTTTTTTTTTTTTTGCTTCGGCAACTCCGCTCCGGCTCCCTTTTTTTTTTTGCTTCCCCCATGTGTTCTGATATTTTGTTCATTTCATCTGGTCACCCCAGTGCTGGCCACCCTTCCTGCAGCCCCCATTGGCCTGGAGCAGCAAACCGCGGCTAGTGGGAGCCGCTATCGGCTGAACCCGTGGACGCGGCAGGTAAACAAACCAGCCCGGCCCACCAGGGGCTTTCCCTGCACAAGCAGCATCCCAAGTTTGGGAAACACTGGTTCTCTAGATTCAGAGGAACTTTCAGCCTTTTATCAATGCAGTCCTGAAACTAAAGTGACCCATCTGGTCTTCTGCTTGCATGAGTCTGATTTCTGGCTGAATAGCATGTCACATGTTTTTAATCAATAACATGTGTTGTTACACATTGACCCCTTAAAGGGGAAATGGATTTAAAATATCTGAATTATCCAGGAGAGGACTGGACAGTGCAGAACATAACTTTTGGCGAGAAATTCCAGACTGCCAGGGTGTTGGGGTCAACCTGCAAGTAGTAAGCCAGGCTGGTGGAAGCCAGAGGGTGACTGGAGAGTGTCTGGCAGGCTGCAGCTATATACAGACACTCAGTTTGTTACCTGCATGCTGGAAGGCTGTTTGTGAGCAGCCCAGGTGGGAGCTACATCACCACAGCATTGTGAGTCACCCAAGTTTACAGGGGAGGTGGTAACAACCCCTCATTGGTCTGAATTACACCCCAGATTGTGATATCCTTTTCCCTTGTTCTTTTTTTGGAGGGGGGGGGAGCTTACTTTTAAATAATCTTTTTTCAGTAGCTTGACTCAAACAGCAATATTCCATACCAAAACTGTATTTCAAAACAAACCAAAATACTGTGGCCTTAACTCTCTCCTAATCTGGCTGTTCTCAAAGCTACTTTCTCCATCATTTAGTTCTCTAGATTTAAAGGAATTGTCAGCCTTTTATTAGTGCAGTCCTGAAAGTAAAGTGACCCATCAGGTCTTCCATTTTCATAAGACTGATTTCTGGCTTTATAGCATGTCACATGTTTTGTAATCAATAACATTTGTTGTTATGCAAGCTAAACTACAAAGAACTTCCTACTGCAAGGGTAAATGTTCAAGTGTGCAGGGGACAGAGCTTTCTCAGGAGCCAGACTGAGACTGAGGAACAAACTCTCATGGGAACAAAGGATGATCAGAAACCTCACCACTTTTGTCTCCAATTACAAGGTGAACTTTTTTGACCTGCCTTCTCTAACATAAACATAGAACAGCATGTACATCTGAATGGGAAAAAAATCAACAAAAACTAAGACAAATTCCTGCTTAAACCACTATTCTACATTACCCACAAAGCGTTCCCCGTGAGGAAAGGATGATGGTGAGAATAAACCAGATATGACAGATGTCAGTTGGAAGCTATTGGAAGCTGAGGGTTGTAGCTGAGAATAACTAGATGAAGAAGAATATTATCATTCAGAAGGTCAGTGGGCTCAGTGTCTCCAGACCCCATGCACAACTTCCACAGAAATTAGGCCTTCTCTCTAGCATGAGAACAGAGGTTTGGATAGAAGCGCAGAAATACATTTGGGGAATCTACTCATCAAGTGAAAAGCAAAATAAAACTGTGGACAAATTTAATTCAGCAAAGAAAAGGATCTGCCACATAAAACAAAGACTTTAGTTTAAAATTAATGAAGATGTTTAAATACAGAGCCCTATTTACTGTAATTACTGTTATTTTTTATAAATGATAGAATTAGAGGAAAATAAATTGTATTTAATTAATAAATAAGGGAACCTCAATTGCTAAGAAAATAAAAATAGTATAAGCTGTGAAGCAGCCTCAGAACAACGGTCACCTCAATATAAGACTCAGACAAGGAAGAGAATTTAAACTAGCAATTGTAAAGAATTTCTTTTATATTGGACCTCATGTTGAAATTGACATTGACTTTCAGTAAAAACTGTATTAATGAAATATCTGAATACTTGCAGAGTAATATTAAAGGTAGGAGAGAAGTATGAACATAAAGTATAAAATGACTTAAGACAGCAATTTGATTGGCTTTTTGATGTGCCTTGATGTATATTATGCCCATGAAATGTCAGTCAACACTCAGAGGACAAAAATATTGTACAATTACTGAAATGTAACCATACAATTCTCTGCATTCTCATAGGAAGTGCCACAATGGAGCAAACGAGGAAACAAGAAACAAGGTGCTCTAGAGTGGATAATTGTGGACTAAATTGCCTAGAGAGGACATGCCATCTTAGCCCTGTCACTTAGTGGATGACTTATTCCCACAAGCATGATGGTTTATGTCTTGAACCATAAAAGATGTAAACCCTCTTGCTTCAAATCATAAACCAACCGTTATCTGACAGGTTTTAAAAGAAACTTGCTCCACAAATAAGCTATTCCATAACAGCTCACTACCAGGTTTCCTTGATATTCCTCTGAAACCTATCATACTTACCAACATCAAAGACAAAATACTGGACTAGACAGACCACTGGTCTGGGGCACTCTGGGATTGCAGTTTCTGTATTTCTGTGTGATGTAGAGCATTATGTGGTTATGCTCCAGTAAATATACAGCCTCCTTGTAACAAGGAGGCCAACTATGATGATGGTTCATATTTTGTGGCTGCATGTCAACAAGGGACTGACTAAGACTGCCATGTCACTCCACTGACCTGTGTTTAGAATTTTCAAACTGTTTTCCGGAAACAAAGATGTCACCTCAGCTGCTAACTCCATCTAGTGGAGGCCAAAAACAGGAAGAAAAGTTTTCAGTCCAACATAACACTAAGTTAAAAGTCTCTCCTCAAGTTATTGTTATATTGAAATTCTTAAATAAAAACACTTTCATTTAAAGAGAAGGTTTTTTTTAAATGGGTTGTCAAATTTATGGAAGAAAACTGTTTATAAAACAAAATATATATAATTTGGCTCTTCCTTCCCAATCTTAATTCCGGGTTCTTCCACCTGCTTTCTATTTCTTGTTACCTGTTAACAGCCTAGAGTATCACATTTCTCTTCCCTCCTTATTTTCTTAAGATGATTTATTTCTACTAATCTCAGTTTATTTTTGTATAAAAAGCATAATAATATTATTATTAATAATACTTAGCATTTGCAACACTTTTCTGGATAGTTTTCTATTCTGTTCTATTGGACATTTCCCTAGCAAATATGAGGCAAAGCCAAGACAAATAGTAGGGGAAACTGTAAAGCTAAGGGAATAAAAACAAAAAACAAACAAACTAACAATTACATTAAAACTAATATGATTTTTTCCCGTTGAATGAGCACTGGTGGTACAATGAATATATATTCATACATATGGGCTCCTTTAATGTCAACATATTTCAGAGAAAATGCCAGTGTTGACAGTCATTGAGTCAACAGCTGATCCCCTCCCACACACAAACTAAAGAATACAGTATTTTCAGGAGATAGCAATATTAGTCACTGTTACTGTTTCTCTTAATCAGTATCAAACACTATTTATACACTTCTCTAACCATGACAAATACAGATGTAACAAATGGGGGTTCTCTGTACCACTGCTGAGTTATGGATTTTATGAAATTGTATCCTGAAATTACTGTTTTTGGAAAACCTATATGTATGTGGATCCATGATGAGTTAGCATAGGTTTGTATCATCTCTGCCAGGCAAGAGACAATGGTGGGTGATCAGCACTCAGCGATAGTCTACTCAAAGTAAAACACCTCGGGACATTGAGTTTGCTCTATCTGGGAGAAGATACTTTCCCCCTTTTGTATGACAGGGGTGGGGAGGGGGGAATTGGGAGAAAGGGAAAGTTGCCAGGAGTAGAGCAAAAGACCCAGGTAACCCCAACAGGAGAATATAAAGGGACTTACAGTGGGTAACTGGGGAGATAGTCATTTTGCACCAGATTAAAATAAGGGCAGCTGCCGCAGGGTCAAGGTGGGAGAGGACCTTGACTGGCTGGCAGAACACAGACAATCTCCTAAGGATTCTCAAAGGAAGGGTGAGCTAGTAAGGGACATTGTGTTTAGGATGTTTAATTGTTTTGTATGATCTGTATCCTTCCTCTTGTACTGCACACGATCAAATATAAAAGAGCATACAGTTGCTAGATTGTACAAAGTGTGTGTGTTGTCTGCTTCATAACTCCTGCATGCCCCTCCGAGTTAAACTGTAAACCAGGAGCTTCACAGCTTGGGTGGAATTCTGAGGGCGAGGTGTGTTTAAGTATTGGAGAGTTTGAAGGGTGAGTGCTGAGCTCAGGTGGCTGGTCAGTGAGTTCCAACATGAGGTTCTGAACCCTGAGTTTGTGCCTAGGGACCCCTAGAGTGGGGTAGTGGCTGGACTCTGTTCAGACTTCATGAGTTCGAAACATCCCAGAGGTCCAGACCACATGGCTTGGATTTGGTTCACAGCAGTCCAATTGGGTGGCCCAGGAAGGCTGCTCACTAGGATTTGAAACAACATAAAATTAAGCATTGTGTTTATTAATTCTATTAATTGGATGTTCAAATGGGAACAACAGCTCATGTATAGGTACCACATCTTCATTAGAAATATTTAATTTATCCACTGTAGTTACTCTGTCCTGCATGAGGCAGCTCCAGCTACTAAAGTGAGAGGCATATTATGCATTCCACATTTCAGTGATGTATTTTTATAATATACTCAATTTCTTCTGAAATCAGTTACTGAACTGAGATTCTGAAAAAAAAAACTATAGAAATACATAAATCTTAGAGGAATTTTTGAATCTATTACAAACTTTACAGTGCACTGAAACAAAGCATTTTTCCTTCTGGCAAAATATTGTTGGCTCAAACCAATGCCCCCTGATCTCAATGAGAGTCTTTCAATGTACATCTTTGGGCATTAGATCAGTCCCACACTCCAGTAAGAAAGCTACTGAATGTGGTTTATTTATTTCCTGTTCTCTCGTATAGCAATGTCAACTGCAGGGCAGTAATTTAAAAGGTACATGTACATTTTTCTGGATCAAAAGTGTTCATTTAACAGCTGGAGAAAACCTATTTGGTTTCATTGGCTTTTCACTTGAAAGCAGAAAGTTCACTACAAGTTTTTCTCCTTTCTAATAGGAGCTATTGATCTGGTCCATTGTTCCCTTGTGAAAGGAGTCCAATTTGAAATGTATAAAACCACACCATTTTAAACATACAACATTATAAAACCAGGGATGGTGTAGGTTTACTTGGTCCTGCCTCAGTGTAGGGACTTGATTTGATCACCTTTCCAGGTTCCTTCCAGCCCTACATTTCTATGAATATATTGTTTTCCTTTTGTTTCTATATTTTGTGTTTTAATGTGAATGCAGTGCTCATAAAAGTTGCTGGACTGACAGCTCTGGAGACTTAAGTCCTTTCCAAGATACAGAAGTGGCAGTGCAGAACAGGCATTCTTGCCAACAAGTTTTAAATGTGACCTGCAGAAATCACCTGCCTGCCCCCAGGTGTGAGAGACTAACTCAATTTCCATACTTTTCTCTGCTGAGACAGCCAACTAGGAGACCAATTGTGATTTTAGCTTTCATTATGTGGATGTATGTCCACAAGGAATGGTCTAAGGCTACTGAGTCATTTTACAGGGTTAGCTTTGAACAGGTAATTTAAATATCCTCCCTTTTGCATTATCGATAACTTGAACCATTCAGGTTCTCAACAGTTCGATAACTTGAGAAATAAAAAACTATTTAAATAGTGAAATTCTGAGGTTTAGAGTTACCTTCTATGTTCTGAAACAGTTTGGCCTCCTTACTGTGTTATTTAAAAAAGCACAGACAGACACAGTGCATTTGAACATTTTCCCCTACCTAGTGTATAATTAACTATCTTAGTTAAAAAATTACTCAAGTGAATTGAAGCCTGGCATTCAGAACTCATCTGATGTTGATGACAGAAGTGACCAGATCAACATCTTAAACCCATTACAGAGAAAATCTGACTCACCGTCAAATATTCTAAAGCACAAAAGAAACTTTCCAGTATTAAGATGGTGTCAGGATCACACACACAAACATTCACACATAACAGAACAGGAACTGAGATATGATGGTGTGTACAGCAAAGTGTTTGATGCATCTTGCTGGAGACCCTGCCACCCTGTTGCATCCTGCCTGAAGAAGGTGTCCTTTTGGGGGGAAGACAGAAGTTTAGACCTCCAAGAGCTGCCTAGAGAGGCCACCCAGTCTCAGCTGCTGGTGAAACCAGTGAGAATTGTTTCTCCAGTAGTTAGAAGGGCTAGGCAGTCAATCACTCAGGGGCCATCAGACAACATTAAAAAGAGCTGGGTGCTTCTGGGGTATGGTTCTGGGTAGAGCCGGCAGAAAGGAGAAAAGATTATTGCTGTCTTAATTTAAAAGCCCAGCCATGTCAGGAGTGTACCTCTAACTGCACCCTTTGGTTGTGCTAGACGTGGAACTTAAAGCCAAGGTGGCCATCTTGAGTTGAACACCAAAAGACTGCTGTAATATCAAAGGGAGCTTGTGTTGCGAGATGCTCCACTGATGACAGACTTGTGATGTGAGGTAAAAGGAAAAGTATTTCCCATTTTATCTTTTATTTATACAAAACCAAAAATATACAAAACCCCCATGATTAAATATACATACATATATAACATGTAACAGTTTGTAATTTGAATTCTACTTCATTCGAAGTAAAGTTTAATTATATATGAGTTAGCAATAAACAGGTTTCAGTGTGTGTATGAACATACAATATTTCACTATATACTTTTAAGTAGAGCTCAAGTCTCAGATTGTTTCAGTATACATAAATACAGCAGTTTTGCTTAAGAGCAGATTTATGTTTATAGTGTTCTATGAAAATGACTTCATTATTATAGGAATCCTCCATATGTATTTAAAAACATGCTGATGCCTGAGTTCAGTTATGAATTGACTGGTTGGGAAATATGCCACATATGAGCTATAAATAGGTTGGCAGAACTCAATTTTTATGTTTGGTATAATTTCAATATAAATGGTTATTTTTAAGTATCTTTCCTCTTTTTGTCCAATGAAACTTTCACAGTTGTGCAAAATTATGTGTTTTAAGCATCTTTTTTTCATTATTTATTTAAACTTTCACAGTTACAGGAAATTATGGGTGGGGTCAGACAAAAGGAGGAGGTCAGACAATAATTATTTAATGAGAGATGTTGAAATGCAAAAAGCTAAAGCTTTGCAACAGTTAAAACAAATTGTCAATGTCACATGATAAAGTATATAGATATCCAAAAATCAAGCACTGAAAACTTCTCAAGCAGCATTTTTCTTTGCCTATCTGTAGACTTCTATTTTTATTGATGGAATTTGTTTTTGCCAGTTTGTGTGTGTAAGGTGAAATCAACGTTTACCAATATTTACCAATAAAAATGTAATCCGAGCCTATTAATAACTCTTCTTTAACACATGAAGAGATGTGACACATTGGGCCCTTTGCAAGGTCTAACACATTCTCTCTATTTCTTCCTCCCATTCACCAGCCTCAGAATAACTTCATTAAAATGCTGGTAACTTTTTAGAAAATATTTTGGTTTTATATCATGATCAGTGGAACTAGAGTGTGAGGACCAATGTTCCCTGGAGGGACTGTTATTGACAGGCCAGGGGAACAGGAAATGTGAAGAGTTAGTCTGAAACTACTCAGCCAAATGGGCAGAGCAGTTTATAGGGCTAATACAGTTCCACTTGTTCAACATTACCTGTATTCAGCATCATTCTTTACAAATTATTGTTCTTTTAAGTTAGTGATGTGAAGCCAAGGAATTTTTATGCCACCATCTTGAATGTTATAGTAATACTGGATAGAAGAGCTTTCCACCCCTCCTCCATCACAGGATATTTTTAATATAATTATTTGTTAATAATTGTTTTTATATAGAATAAAAACAATCAGGATATTCCCAGGATATTTCCCAGGTTTAGAAAAAGACCTAATATTTATTATACTACTTTAATGTCTTGATTTTGAATGCTCACTATGGACTAATGTAAGGCCATACAGCTGTACTTCCAGCATGAATGCCTGTAAGAAATGTCATTTGACAGCCTATGATTAACATTTAATAAAAACCTGTTTTATATTCCTCCTCTCCTCTGCCTTGTTCACCTTTCCCATTTCCAGATGTTCAGCACTGGCTGTGATTGGCCATGGTCAGTGCCACTCCTTGAAAGCCAATAGATGGTGCTCTTGCACTTAGCAGCTCTGTCTTAAAATGTTAACCATGCTTCCTCTACCATGCAAAGGGAGCCTTTGTGATTACTGAAGTCTCTTATGGGCAGATAAAGATGAAGACACTTTAAAGAAGGTTTCCTGTGTAAGTTTTCAGCACACTGCTTATAAAAGTAGACTTGCTTTGTTCTGTTACTTCAGAAGATGTACCAATTTCTTGCAACTTTTTTTTCAATGATAGAGCATCAGCGCTCCCTCTCTTGCTCTCTATTTCTCTCTCTTTAATTTAAGCAAACCTGAAGCAGCATAATCTCACACAGTTGGCTGATGGATTTTTTGGTTTTGGCCACAGAGTGCATAACAAGAATGGGGGGGTGGGATGATTGCTTTTAGACCCATCAAGCACCTTTTCCTCCAGTGATGTCAGCCATAGGGAAGATGGTGGTGTATGGGGCTCTATGCTATTAGAATATCTCTCTACCCAAAAGTGACACTCCTATGGCCAGCTATGCCAGTTCTGGGACTGTGTAAAGCAATCCCAATGCAGCTGAATATCGGGGCCGATATAATTTCCCTTTCCCCATATGTATATATATATGACCTAAAGGGAAATTGTGATTTTGTTCAGTTTAGGCAATGTCTTCCCCTTAGGGCCTTTCTCATTTATTTGAACTGTACCTACAGGGGAACAGAGGTAAGATAGTTGCTGGTGGTCAATCTGATAATGATGATAAGCAACTTCTCTGTTGTTCAAATGCGAAATCTGAAAGAGCTATTAGTGTCTATGTTGCAGGTAATCTAGATTTAAATTCACAAACATCTGGTCTCTTCGATAAAGAGCCTTTCATGTAAGAAGTTGTTTTATTCTGATGTAACATCCTGTGGTGATGGTAGCTGCATTAGCACTGCTGACATGCAAAGGTTAACCAGAGGATCATTGAATATATGTCTAAAAAATCCTCTTTAAATAGTGACTGACAAAAGCCAAGAAGTTCAAAATATCAAGCCTAACACACTTTCCATTATTAAGTGTGACACCCACGTATAAAACAACATAATCCCTACTCCTAAGTGTTTGCAATCTAACAAGAAATATGATCTACAAATGAATTCTGTCCTTCATTCAGTTTTAATTGTAACTTGGATTTTTCTTTAGAGTATAAATTTGTATTAAGGACACTGAATATTGTTTAATTCTCAAAGCAATTCAAGCCCTCATTTTAAAAAAAAACTTGGTCAATGTTAAATGAGCTGAAATTGTATTTATTCAGTGTTGTTGGCTGGCTGCTGTTTCATAGACTGAATCTTTTGTATTGATTGTTTGCATCGTATTGAAGTAGGCTGGCATAAGATTTTATGATTGCTGTCCCCCTGGGACATGCATAGAAACAAGACTTGTATCTCATCACAAGGCAAATAATGTGAGGAAAAAAAAATTAAATAGATAAATGCACAGCTGAAGTGTCAACTTGAGACTTAGCTTTGAATCTCCTTGTTTTTTTCAGTCCAGCACAATTTTAAACATAGGAATTGTTGGTGGTCAATGTTTATAAGATACAAGATCTGCTGTTACCAGAGTGACCTGCCTAATAAAAGCCCAGGTGGGTGAGGTAATATCTTTTATTGGACCAAATTGTGGTGAGAGAAACAAGTGTTGGAGCTCACACAGAGCTTATCAGGTGTGGGAAATGTACTCAGAGTGCTGCAGATAAATACAAGATGGAACAGATTTAACTCAAAAGCTTCTCTCTCTTACCACCAGAAGTTAGTCCAATGAAAGATATTACCTCATCCACCTTGTTCCTCTAATATATTGAGACCAACTCATCTACTACAAAATACAAAATAAGCCAGTGATTAGTATTTTATGCAGGAGAAGATTTAACACCTCTTCTCCAATTCCTCACTCCCAATATGACATGAATATTCAGATTACAATTGTCACTTTCAAAACTCAGTCCTTGGCTCAGAGAGAGAACTGTGGTAAACATATTTGTATATGCTATTAGAAAGCAAATGGTAGCCTGCCATGTTGTAATTCTGCATTTCAATCCTCAATACTAAAACTATTTTTTCATGACTAATAATGATAGCCATAGGAATACGTGCACAGAAGCAGTTAGTATGGCGCTAACAAGAAAGAAACTATGAGTGTTTCTTTTGAAACAACTGGAAGACTTGGTTATTCAGAAATGCTCAAAAATAATTAATAAGAGATAATCACTTAAATATGTCAAGTATCAGGGGGTAGCTGTGTTAGTCTGTAACCACAAAAACAACAAGGAGTCCAGTGGCACATTAACGACTAACTGATTTATATTGGACATAAGCTTTCGTGGGCTAGAACCCACTTCATTGGATGCATGGAGTGAAAATTACAGATGCAGGCATTATTATACTGACACATGAAGAGAAGGGAGTTACCTCACAAGTGGAGAACCAGTGCTGACAGGGCCAATTCGATCAGGGTGGATGTAGTCCACTCCCAATAACAGATGAGGAGGTGTCAATTTCAGGAGAGGCAAAGCTGCTTTTGTAATGAGCCAGCCACTCCCAATCCCTTTTCAGGCCCAAATTAATGGTGTTAAATTTGCAAATGAATTTTAGTTCTGCTGTTTCTCTTTGAAGTCTGTTTCTGAAGGTTTTTTGTTCAAGTATAGCTACTTTTAAATCTGTTATAGAATGTCCAGGAAGATTGAAATGTTCTCCCACTGGCTTTTGTATATTAGCATTCCTTGGGCTACAGGGATTGGTTCCTGGGTTAGTGTTTCTGCGGTGTGGTGTGTAGTTGCTGGTGAGTATTTGCTTCAGACTGGGGGGCTGTCTGTAAGCGAAGACTGGCCTGCCTCCCAAGGTGTGTGAGAGTGAGGGATTGTTTTCCAGGATAGGTTGTAGATTGTTGATAATGTGCTGGAGAGGTTTTAGCTGGGGGCTGTATGAGATGGCCAGTGGTGTTCTGTTATTTTCCTTTTTGGGTCTGGCCCGTAGTAGGTGATTTCTGGGTATCCGTCTTGCTCTGTCAATCTCTTTCCTCACTTCCCCAGGTGGATATTGTAGTTTTAAGAATGCTTGATAAAGATCTTGCAGGTGTTTGTCTTTGTCTGAGGGATTGGAGCAAATTTGGTTGTATCTTAGGGCTTGACTGTAGACAATGGATCATGTGATGTGTCCTGGATGGAAGCTGGAGGCAGGTAGGTAAGTATAGTGGTCATTAGGTTTCTGGTATAGGGTGGTGTTTATGTGACCATCACTTATTTGCACTGTAGTGTCCAGGAAGTGGATCTCTTGTGTCGACTGGTCCAGGCTCAGGATGATGGTGGGGTGGAAGTTGTTGAAATCCAGATGGAATTCTTCAAGGGCCTCCTTCATCATATGGACCCATGGGAAGATGTCATCAATGTAGCGCAAGTAGAGGAGGGGCTCTAGGGGACAAGAGCTGAGGAAGCGTTGTTCTAAATCAGCCATAAAAATGTTGGCGTACTGTAGAACCATGCGGGTACCCATAGCAGTGTCACTGACTTGAAAGTATAAGTTGTCCCCAAATCTGAAATTGTTGTAGGTGAGGACAAAGTCACAAAGCTCAGCCACCAGGTCTGCCATGGCCTCATCAGGGATACTGTTCTTGACAGCTTGTATTCCATCCTCATGTGGAATATTGGTGTAAAGAGCTTCTACATCCATGGTGGCCAGGATGGTGTTTTCAGGAAGATCACCAATGCGATAGTTTCCTCAGGAAGTCGGTGGTGTCTCGAAGATAGCTGGGAGTGCTGGTAGCGTAGGGTCTGAGGAGAGAGTTCAAATAGCCAGATAATCCTGCTGCAAGAGTGCCGATGCCTGAGATGATTGGGTATCCAGGGTTTCCAGGTTTATGGATCTTGGGTAGCAGATAGAATACCCCTGGTCAGGGCTCTGGGGGTATGTCCATGTGAATTTGTTCCCATGCTGTAGCAGGGAGTTTCTTGAGTAGCTGGTGTAGTTTCATTTGGTACTCCTCAGTAGTGGTGTTGGAGAGTTGCCTGGCAGCCTCCTGTTCATAATCCGATCTGTTCATTATGACTACAGCACCTCCATTGTCAGCCCATTTGATTATAATGTCAGAGTTGTTTCTGAGGCTGTGGATGGCGTTGCATTCTGTAGGGCTGAGGCTATGGGGCAAGTGATGCTGTTTGTTCACAATTTCAGCCTGTGCTCATCTGCGGAAGCACTCTATGTAGAAGTCCAGTCTGTCTACTGTCAGGAAGAGTCCAAGCAGAATTCTTCTTCTTGTAGTGTTGGTAGGAGGATTCCTGTGGGTCACTGCACTGTTCAGTGGTGTGTTGAAAATATTCCTTGGGTCGGAGATGACGAAAGTAGGCTTCCAGATAACTGCAGAACGTGGCGGTGGTGGGGCAGAAAGAGTCCCCGAGATAGGACAGACTTTTCTGCCGGGCTAAGTGTGTGGTTGGATAGATTAAAAATATTGTTAGGTGAGTTGAGGGTACCACTATTGTAGCTCCCTGTGGCATGTAGGAGTTTAGATAGTTTACTGTCCTTTTTCCTCTGTAGAGAAGTGAAGTGTGCTTTGTAAATGGCTTGTCTTGTTTTTGTAAAGTCCAGCCATGTGGAAGTTTGTGTGGAAGGTTGGTTTTGTATGAGAGTCTCCAGTTTTGAGAGTTTAAACATGTGTAACCCACACACCTCCTGGGTGTGGTGTTCTGTCCCATCTAGTGGCACTGAGACCACTTAAAAATGAGTCTGCTTTACAGCCTTGGCTAACAGCCAGTTAGCTTTTAGCTCATGCACTAAGATCCAGAGAGCCCAGGTTCGAGCCTGCCTACTGACGACTGGGGTCTGTCAGCATTACAAGCGGGGGCTCATCTGGACTTCTGACTGGGAAATCTCTGAAGTTCTGGATGCGCTTCCTCAGCTAGGGGAAGTATGTAACCCACACACATCCTGGGTGTGGTGTTCTGTCCCATCTAGTGGCACCAAGACCATGTAAAGAGAGAGATAAAACGAGTCTGCTTTTAGTCCAGTTGGCTTTTAGGTCATGCACTAAGTTCCAGAGGTCTCCGGTTCGATCCTGCCTGTTGACGACTGGGGTCTGTCAGCATTACATATGCACTTACAGTTAAATGACTTGTGGGAAATGAGTACAAGCAAAGCACATCAAAGATGTATAATCCTTACTTTTATATTTCAAATGTCACTCAGCAAGCTTTAATGTTTAGAATGCATACATCCAAACAGCAGGATAATATTTCTGGGATAGAAAAGTGTCCATTATTTCCATTCAGGTCTTAAATTTAGATGTATTAAAAATACCAGTACAAAAAGTACACAATGTAAGGCACCTTTTTACTCCCTTGTGCCAGGTATGTCCCCTGGCACACATAGGGGCCAGGAAGTGGGCAGAGTCTTGAATTGGTTCTCCCCACCACCTCCCTGCAGCACATTGGGAAGGTTAGTCATACTAGGGACAGAGCTACCCTGGTTTACTCAGTGGGAGTGGGAACCTGTTTGATCTCATGACAGAACATATTGTCATAATCTAATCCATAATGAGGATTAAGCAACAACAGGTAAATGGTAATCAGAAAATAACTAGCTGGAGTAGTGAGTTATTCACTCTCATCTGATGTTGGATCATATTAAAGAAGTTCTGTATTAAAATCACAAATGTGTTTGATTTCCCATAGTTTAAATTCCAGGGTATTACTAATTAAGAGGTCTCTTGGTTTTTGGTACTGTTTCTCTCCCTCTATGTGTGAAACTTGCAAGCTGCTAATTGTGTTAGTACATTCTAAGACAGAGTCTGTTCTCAAAGCAATTCTTTGTAACAACAACTACTCACACAGAGAGAGACTCAAAGCAATACTCTGTAACAATAGAAACAGCACCCAGAGACTCCCTGCCCTTTTGTTGTATTCATCTCGCTTTGTTAACAATTGTGATTAAAATAGAGATAGAGGATGTATGTGGATGGATGCTTGGTGTGGATAATAACTGAATGATCAGGGAGGTGCCAGCCTAAGAATCCAGTGTCCATCGGCTGAAGAAGGCGTCAAGTGGAAATAACCAGAGGACCCCAGGAGGGCAGACTGGAATCCACCCAACAGCATCAAGAATGGGAGAACCAAAGAACAAGATAACATCTGGCAGCACGGAGCCGTCAGGAATGTGACATCTGCTGATTGATTCAGCAACAGCATGATGAAGCAATTCCCATAGACTGACATAGGAAGAAATTCCTATAAAAAATGGACTCTGGAAAGTAAGAACTTTGGGGTCTGATTCTGCAAACCAACTTCCAGGAGCATCAGATGTGCATCTGATGAAGCCTTGTCCCTCCTCATGTCCAGGCCACCTGGCCAGTGGCTTGGCATGAGCAACTCTAAGGCTGGTAACTATGATAACAACCTTGCAGAACCTCTGTGTGTGTGTGTGTGTGTGTGTATGAATGAATGAATGTGTAAATAAATATGAAATTGAATGGAATGTTATAGCTATAACTAACTGCTTACTATGATTCTTTCTGTATTCACAATAAATGTGGTATTTTGTCTTTTCCCCTTTAATAAGATCCTGCTGGTTTTTATTTTATTGGTATAACCCTGAAGACTCACATCTACAGATCTATCCAATCAATTTAGTATGATACCTTCATAAGAGTTCTACAGAAATGTTGGAGAACTCTATAGAAATTATTAAACTGCCTATTTTAATAGAAAATTATATCCTTTCAATAGATTTTTCATGGAGCCATGAAAAAAGGCAAAAGTAATCCTAGAATGTATCAGGTGAGATGTTTCTGGTACAGACAGAGAAATATTAATACCATTGTATTAGTCACTGATATGACCTCACTGAGAATATTATGTATAATTCTGGTCACTCACGTTCAAGAAAGCTGAATTCAAACTAGGGCATGTTCAGAGAAGGATTACTAAAATGATCAGGGGAATTGAGAGCCTATTTTATGAAATGATACTAAAAGAGCTTGGCTTGCTCAGCCTAGCAAAATGAAGGCTGAAAGGGGATGTGATTGCTCTCTACAAATACTTCAGAGGTAAATAACAGGAGGAAGGTAGCAGAGCTATTTAAGCTAAAAGATAGTGTTGGCAAAAGAACAAATGGGTATAAACTCACTCTGAACAATTTATGCTGGAAATTAGAAGGTTTCTAAGCAGGTGAGGAGTGAGGTTCTGGATCTTTCTAATAGGAGCCTGGGTAAGAAACAAGAGCAATTGGGATTGCTTATTTATGAGCATAGATTTGATCGAGTTGGTATGACTGAAACCTGGCTGGATGAGTCCCATGGTTGGAATGTTAAAAAATTCAATGGTTATAATGGGGTGTGTGTGTGGGGGGGTGCCACTTTATATTGAAAATGACCTAACCTGTTTCTGAGTCACCAATAACCGAGAAGAAAATGAACTTGAATGCTTATGGATCTATGTCCTAACAGATAAAGCCCAAGATGGGGTAATAGTGCTACAGACCACCATATCACACTACACAATGCCAGGTTACTTATGCAACTATCTATAATGTGTAGGAAAAAAGGCTGTGGGACTTCAATTTGAGTGACATGTGCTGGAGGTCTCATGCTGCCAGCATTAAAACATCCTTGACATTTCTAAATATTATAGATGACAATTTCCTAACTCAAAAAGTGTCACATCCCACATGGGGGAATCTATATTAGAACTCGTCTTGACAGATACACACAAACTGATCACAGAACTTAAAATTAAAGGTAACTTAGGTACAAGTGATTATGACTTGATCACATTTAAAATGTACAAACAGAATAAAGTCCATACCAGTTAGATAGATAGATAGATAGATAGATAGATAGATAGATAGATAGATAGATAGATATCAATTGGAAAGTACTATCTATCTATCTATCTATCTAGATAGATAGATAGTGCTTTAAAAGGGCCAATTTCTCAAAGTTGAAAACAGTTATGAGCCAGATCAGTTGGGAGGAAGGATGTAATCAGAAAAAAATGTGAATGATGTTTGGGAATTGCTTAAGAACACTTTAGATACCAGAAAAGCCAAACTTCCACAATTGAGGAAGGCAGCCATACTAGTTTAAAAGAAAACCCTGGTTTAAAGGGGAAGTGAATGCAGCTATAACATATAAAATAATAATAATATACAACACATTGAAGAAAAGAGAAGTTGATACTAAGGAATACAAATCAGAAGCTAGGAAATACAGAAAATTGAGGGAAGCAAAGGGACATAAAGAGAAATCTATAGCTATCAGAGTTAAGGAAATAAAAAGTTAAGTATATTAGGAACAAACAGAATCCCAACAAGATATTGGTCCATTACTAGATGGAAATGGTAGAATCATCAATAATAATGCAGAAAAGGCAGAAGTATTCAACTAATATTTTTGTTTTGTATTTGGGAAAAGATAGATGATGTAGTCATTCCATTCCACTACTATTTCAGGAGGATGTTAAACAGCAGACTAAAGTTAGACATTTTAAAATTATCTGGTATTTATATCTTGCAACTAAGAGTTTTAAAAGAGCTGGTTGAGGAGCTCACTGGACCACTAAGGTTGATTTTCAATCAGTCTTGCAACACCAGGGAAGTTCCAGAAGACTGGAAGAATGTTGTGCCAATATTTATAAGAGGGTAAACAATATACGCTTGGAAATTATATGCCTGTCAGTCTAGCATCAATCCCAAGCAAGATAATGAAATTGCTGATACAGGACTTAATGAATAAGGAGTTAAAGGAGGATAATGTAGTTAATGCCAATTAAAATGAGTTTGCGAAAGATAGATCCTGTCAATCTAACTTGATATCTTTTTTTGTTGAGACTAGAAGTTTGGTTGATAAAGGTAACAGCATTGATGTATTATATTTAGACTTTTGTAAGGTATTTGACTTGGTTCTGCATGACATTTTGCTTAAAAATACTAGCAAGATATAAAATTAACATATTATATGGAGTAAAAACTGGCTAACTGCCATATCTGAAAATGTAACAGTAAAAGGAGTATTATCATCAAATCTGTGTGTTTCTAATGAGGTCCAACAGGGATCAGTTCTTTGCCCTGTGCTATTCAACATTTTTATTAATGACCTGGAAGAAAACAAAATAATCACTGACAAAGTTTACAAAGGAAAAAAAAATTGGAGGAGAGGTAAATAACAAAGAGAACATGTCACAGTTACAGAGTAATCTGTGCCACTTGGTAAGCAAGCAGATGATGTGTGTTTTAATCAGGCTAAGTGCAAAGGTATATATTTAGGAAGTAAGAATGTAGACCACACCTACACAATGGGAGATTTTATCCTAGGAAGTTGTGACTCTGAAAAAGATTTAGGAGTCATTGTGGAAAGTCTGGTGAACGTGACCTTCCAGTGTGATGCTGTGGCCAAAAGAACTAACTCAATCCTTGGATGTATAAACAGGGAAGTCTCAAATAGAAGTAGAGAGGTTATTTTACCGATGTATATGGCAATGGTGGGACCACTTCTGGAATCCATAATTCAAGAAGGATGTTGGTTAATTGGAGAGGGTTCAGAGAAGAGCCACAAGAATAATTAAAGGATAAGAAAACCAACCTTATAGTGATAGAATCAAGAAGATTGATTTATTTAGCCTAACAAAGTGAAGGTTAAGGGGTGACTTGATTACAGTCTGTAAGTACCTACATGGAGAACAAATATTTAATAATGGAGTCTTCAATCTAACAGAAAAAGGTATAGCATGATCTAATGGCTGCAAGTTGAAGCTAGACAAATTCTGGTGTAGATTTTTTAACATTGAGTATAATTAACTATTGGAACAATTTACCCATATCATCACTGACAAATTTTAAATCAGGATTGGATATTTTTATAAACAATATGCTCTAGGACAGGGATCTCAACGTCCTCCTGTGACCTGTGGAGGAGAGACGCATGCAGCCACGCTGCTGGCAATGTCTGCTGCAGGCGCTGCCCCGCCCCCGCAGCTCCTATTGGCTGGGGGAGAGGGACAGCGATAGCATCACTAGTTGCTAGGCAGAATCAGCCATGGAGGCAGCATCACTTTTTTTCCACAATGAATATAAACAAGGCAAAATACCGAACACAACTATCTGATGCCCACCTTGCTGCAATCCTGAAGGTTTCAACTGCTCAGTCATTGAGGCCAAACATCAACAAACTGACAGGACTGAAGCATTGCCAGATGTCTGCCAACGTTAAAAACTCTCTGGGAGGCGAAGAATTGTATAAAGTTGTATGAGTGTTTTATTATTTCTGAGAAATTTGAAATAAAAAATACAATATAAATATTTTCTTTTCTGAACACCGTCTTCAGTGACATTATTGGCCCACTGGGAGGATTTGAGGACTGGCACTGGCCCTAAGGTAAACTGAGTTTAAGACTACTGCACTGGGAATTAGTTTGGAGACGTTCTATGGCCTGTGTTATACAGGAGGTCAAATTAGATAATCAGAGTGGTCCCTTATGGCTTTGGAATCTAAGAATTATTGCAGTCGTGAGAGCAAGAAAGCGAACTGGTTTTGAGAGAGGTGTTTGATAAGCTTGTGAATGGGATTATTGCCTGCGATAGTAGGGGAGTAGACTTGATGACATCGGAGGTCCATTCCAGTGCATGTTCTTAAGAAAATGTTACACTAAATCACAAACATGCACATATGGACGGTGTAGTTTTCTTTTAATTAATAGTGTAAATCTGTTTGTAGTAGGAAGAGAACCTGAGACATAAGCCTTTGTATCAGAGGCCTGGTATGAGGCAGGACCTGCTCACAGAATCTGGCAAGAACAGGGCTGATATTGCAGAAATACACATTCCTTAGAAGCGCTAGGCACACAATACTCACACAAACACAATATCAAGTGGTACCAGAACATACCAATATCAAGGATGGTACAAACACATTCCCCAAGAATAAAAGGAACACACTGACCCCTCTAAAAGATAAGGTCAGGATAACAGTACGTAACTTGTTTATATGAGGGTATAAAAATGTATCTTAGAGGGAGTATCTTGGCCAGCCTAGGGGGCAGCGGAAAGTCCTGCCACTGACTAAGCTGCATCCATTGTCACAGGTATACATGTCTTAGTATCCTTGTAAAGTCTGCCAGGTGCTATTACGATGCTTCATCAACAATAAACCTGGCGGGTACCTTTGTACCTTAAGGAATTTTATGGTCATTGGGCCATTCGCTCAAGATCTACTGTGCCAACTGTCTGCGCAAAGCTGAAATAGCCCACAGGAAAACACACACACACACAGAGCCAAACATCTGTCCATATACTGTCCTTTTAGTGCGTTTGAAAATAACTGAGCCTTTGAGTAGAAACTTCCTCTTAAATAGTCTCATTGAAATCAATGGGACCATTAGCCAATGCACTGCTCAATGTGAGTAAGGATATTAGAATCTTTCCTTTAAAAAATAAGTACACCTCTACCCCAATATAACATGACCCGATATAACGCGAATTTAGCTAGAATGCGGTAAAACAGTGCTCTGGGGGGCGGGGCTGCATGCTCCAGCGGATCAGCGCGTCAGCATGTCTGGCTCCGACACGCTGCTCTGAGCAGCGTGTTACGGGTGCTGGGCTGGGGCCAAGGGGTTGGATAAGGGACAGAGGGTCTCAGGGGGAGGTCAGGGGACAGGGAGAAAGGGGGGTTGGATGGTTCGGAGGTTCTGGGGGTGGAGTGGTCAGGGGACAGGGAACGGGGGCATTGGATAGGGTGTGGGAGTCCCGGCGGGCCTGTCAGGGGGCGGGGGTGTGGATAGGGGTCGGGGCAGTCAGGAGACAAGAAGCAGGGGGGTTGGGTAAGGGGTGGGGTCCTGGGGGTGATTAGGGACTGGGGGGGTCTCTGGAGGGGGCGGTCAAGGGACAAGAAGCAGGGGGGCTTAGAGAGGGTGGGGGTTTCTGGAGGGGGTAGTCAGGGGAGAAGGAGCAGGGGGGATTGGATGGGTTGGGGGTTCTGAGGGGTCAGTTGGGGCAGGAAGTGACTATTAATAATGGAAATGCTTGAGGCCAAAGGAAGTTCAATATAACGCAGTTTCACCTATAACGCAGTAAGATTTTTTGGCTCCCGAGGACCGTGTTATATCGGGGTAGAGGTGTAGTTGAAAAAATTTGCCCTGCTAGAAACACTAATTTCACAGTTTCAAAATTTAGTAGAACTATACAATGACAGGGCCAAATCTGAAACCATCTCTTTCATTATTATTGTTGCTGAGGTTTTTTTCTGAGACAGAAAAATTATAAATCCTTATTGATCTTCAGTTATTCAGGCATAGTTCCCATGATTAATTTAAAACATATTAAAGTGACTGGAAACTTATACCATAATTTTGGAAAGGCGAAAGGGTGAAAATTCAAGTTCATTTAATAATAAAAAATAGTTACAAGTTCTTATTTTGTTAGCACAGAAATTCTTTTGCTTCACTAACTGAGAAATACTTCAAGTATGACTTGCAGCTGTCCCCTGAGATACCATTTCCCTGCAGCATTCAATATTTTAAGGGCCAGAGAACAGGACCAAACACATTTCAAAGCAATTTCTGTATAAAAATATTCCATGATCCTTTCTTGGCTTAAAGAATGAGATTTGGGGGTTGTTATTTCTGCTTCATTAGCAAAGCCATCATAGTACTTCAGTGAATTGTGATAGTCGAGCATTAGCAAAGAAAATTGAAACACCTTACGGCCATTAAGTTTCAGTGTAAAATGTCCTGATACTTCTTCCTAAATTTAAAGTTTTGTGAAAGAAAAGCAGTACATTTCTCCCCCTCTTATAAATGATCATCAGAGGGCAAAAATAGTAGGGTCACTTTTTTTTTGTTTTGATTCTTTATTTGAAAGGCCCTAAAAGTACAGAATGGTGAAAAAAGACAAGTTTTTTTTTCACTTAATTTCATATTTTCGATCCTGGTAGCAAATACGGGAACAATTCAAATCTTAAATTATCTTGAATGCTCTCCTCAGAGATCTTTACAAAAAAATCCAGTAGTGCAGCTGTATCACACATATAGTTAAGATTCATTTGGGGTTCCCTCCAATAGATTAAAGAAAAATGCCTGGAGGCTGTGTTCTGAAGACATTTCCTTAACTTACAATTTCAGGGTCATATAATGCTCCCAGTCTAAGTTTGGAAGAGATCTCAATAGAAGTTCTTCCCGAAGACTGAATAAAGAATATAGATTTAATTTGTAGCAGAACGTGCAAATTTATGTCTGCACAAATTTTTTTGCAAGTCAAGTAATGTGCTGACACTATATCTCACCCTGGCAACCCAGGAAATATAGTACAGGAAATATCAAGAGATATTATTTAGTTGTGATTTCTAGTCCAGTAAACATTTAAACTTTTGGAGGTATATTACAAATTTTTGGTGTCTGGCCATGAATAATTTAGATCCATTTGAACTATAGAAGGTCTCAATCTACACCAGAGATTCTCAACCTTTGATCAGCCACCATATCAAAACCACCACTTTTTTCTCTCATAACCTCTTGTCCCAGAATCCTTAGTACTCTGTATCCCGAAATCCTTTGCACTCTTTTAGCCAACCTCCCACCAAAGTGCTACAGTAAAACAGAACAGTAAGGTTTTACTTTCATTGTATTTATTCCCCCTACACTTTTACATATGTGGGGAATTCAACAATTTCAGATCACATCTGTGATTCCCTCCTCTGTCCTTTGCTTCTTCTCCACATTTTCACACAATCTTCTTTGGCCTTTCCCCTTTAATTTCTCCCATTTTCCTTACATTTCTCCCTCTCCTCACCGTTTTGTTCCCTCCCTCCTTCATCTCTCCCCTGCTCCCTTTTCAATGTTCCCTCACTTTGGGTGCATAATCTCTGTGGTTGTAAACTCTTCCTCTATGGCCAACAGCTGTCTCCCTGATAAATAGCTTCCTCCAGCATCGCTGAGGTAACAGGTCACAGGGCTAGAAGGAGTAAAAGATATTAATTTTTAAAAAAATCCTTAAACAAAAGTACAACATAAATTTATAGTTATAACTTTATAGTTCTCTTGTTGATGCTTAGAAAATGGTCTTTTGAGGAAGCCTGAGAGCAAACCCACACACTTATTTGGGCCCATCCCTTCGCCACTTTCTTTCTGTGCCCTCTTCTGCCTGTTACTTTTTTGCTTTCTGCTTTACTGTGATGCTGCTACTGGTAAACTCCTTCTGGCAGAAGTTGGCAAGGGCATGTACCATGAAGAAATCAGTGAAACTGACTATACATGGACTGCTGTCAAACGCACAAAGTAAACAAATTAACAATTTTTAAAAGAAACATTTAAGTCATTAATACCTTTCAGTTAGAGCAATCTTAGGGTTCACTTTTACAGAAAATACTGAGTTGATAGAGTCCCTTTCAACTTTGAAAACAAAGAAACACAAATACATTTAGTTAATGATGAACATTTCTGAAACCTATAAGCATCATTATTAGCTAAAGTTTACATCTGTGTTTGTTGTTTATCCCCTTACTATTACAGCATATCTCCAAAATGTTGCTCTTCCTTTCCTATTTTTTGTGGCTCTTTTCCCTTTATCTTTACACTCAGAAGTTGCTAGTTTGCGCTTGTCCTAAATATTAGTACTTTACAACTTTGCCCCTTATCTGTGAACTTAAATTACAAGCATCAGGCAAAACGGCTGATCTTTGTGCTACTATAAGCTGCTACTGCTGCCACTGTGCTCCATCAAGTGTTACACTGGTTTTTACAACCTTCTCATGGTTAGTGTACAAAAAATGGTTGACTGGTTAGGAAAACAATTTTACTGTTATTTTGAATCCAATGATATTGCCAGTGTGGAAGAATCAACAGTTCCTGGGCCCAATCACTGCTTTTTGATTGTAAAAATGTATCGGGATGAAATGATTATTCAAGACATAACTTTATGTTAGACTTTTATTATATGTAGGTAGAAAAAAATCAAACTTGTTCTCATAAGGACCTGAAAAAGCAGAGACTGTAATGAAATGTGTAGTCATGCCCCAATTTCAGTGCTCCCATGCTGAAGTCAGCATATAATATCTCATACAGTGGAGAATGCTGAGATGCCGACCTGTCAAAGACTAAATCAGGGATTATCTTGTGATGTCTTCTATCCTTCTGAACAAGACTCCCTTTGGCAGTTTGCCAAGCAGTTGCTTTGGTGCATATTTTCTTGTCTGTCTGTCTCCCAAAAGATATCATGAACTTCCAACTGCTTGTGAGACTTTTAGGATTGCAATTCTTCTTTCTTTTCTTGCATATTAACTTTCTCTATTATTTCCTTACACAATAAATGCAATGTGTGCTCTTTCCTTTCTTGTTTTTGTAACTGCCATAAATAATACTGAGTAAAAAGCCAAATCTTTATTTCTTTTGACTTTGTACACCACAAACAGTACTTCTGTAATGCTCAACACTGCTAATGCAGAGTCTCATCTATACTAAACCAGAAACTAATACATGCTGTCAGGGGCACCTTATGGTACAAATATATAGTCTCTGGAGTATGATGGAAGAGATCCAAAAAGTGAAGCGGAGTTGTTGTTCTTTCACTTCCACTGCAAATGGGAAACCCCTAATATACTCTAAGAGATATGTCCACACCCAAGCCCACCCATGGTATTTGTTATTTATGTGTTCCAGAGTATTTTTTCCCTGCAGTGGTAAGAACTTTACCTCTTTTATAGAGGAACAGTACAATAATAACTTCCAGCAGCAAGAGATGATCAGTGCAATTTGCTTTGCTTATGGGGTGCACAGATTTTTCAAAGGTTTCAGAGTAACAGCCGTGTTAGTCTGTATTCGCAAAAAGAAAAGGAGTACTTGTGGCACCTTAGAGACTAACCAATTTATTTGAGCATGAGCTTTCGTGAGCTACAGCTCACTTCATCGGATGCATACCGTGGAAACTGCAGCAGACATTATATACACACAGAGATCATGAAACAATACCTCCTCCCACCCCACTGTCCTGCTGATAATAGCTTATCTAAAGTGATCATCAAGTTGGGCCATTTCCAGCACAAATCCAGGTTTTCTCACCCTCTGCCCCCCCCCCCCCCCCACACACACACACAAACTCACTCTCCTGCTGGTAATAGCCCATCCAAAGTGACAACTCTCTTCACAATGTGTATGATAATCAAGGTGGGCCATTTCCTGCACAAATCCAGGTTCTCTCATTCCCTCACCCCCCTCCAAAAACCACACACACAAACTCACTCTCCTGCTGGTAATAGCTTATCCAAAGTGACCACTCTCTCTACAATGTGCATGATAAGCAAGGTGGGCCATTTCCAGCTATTAAGATAAGCTATTACCAGCAGGACAGTAGGGTGGGAGGAGGTATTGTTTCATGATCTCTGTGTGTATATAATGTCTGCTGCAGTTTCCACGGTATGCATCCGATGAAGTGAGCTGTAGCTCACGAAAGCTCATGATCAAATAAATTGGTTAGTCTCTTAGTTTTTCAAACACATTCTGATCCAGCTGGCAGTCTTCTATCAAAAATGTAATCATTTGAGTTATAGTATTCTTTTACTTGATTTGTAATGGATTGCCAGTGAATCCCATGTTCTGCCTTCCTTTAATAGCCAAAGACTTCATTCAAGTGTGTTAGGGAGTAAACTGTATGTAACTTATCCCTACGAATCATTCGGCAGATGGAAAGCCAATGGGTTTAACAATATATTGATTAAAATGTCTCTCTGATAGAAAATAAGACACCAGAGGAACACACCAGTTCTTCACATATCCTGATATCTCAGCAAGACTTCCGCTTCCACTACAGTTTGTTTTGTTTTGTTTGAGAGCAAGTCCAGTCCCCAGCATGATTAGCAGATAGTAATAGTGCAACTGGCTAATCAGAAAATAATTCTGATGGATAATAGCCCAATATATCTGTGTATACTGTTAAAAATAAAGCAAAGATTTCAGAAACTGGTTGCATCTTACAGGTTCATTTCCCTCTCACCTCAAAACATAGTGTCTTTGACAATTATTCTCATGTATTATTTGATTAGAATCCCATTCTGCTAGGCACTGTCTAAACACAGAACAAGAAGATGTCCCTTGCCCAAATGGGTTTACTGCCTAACTAACTATTCCAATGTGGAACAATATATACATTGGACTGTAGGAGCAACACAGGAGGAGAGAGAAAAAGACAGAAACCTCACCTTTCAAATAATATTTATGGCAGGAAAGAAACTAAGAAAATGGACAAAAAACCCAGCACTCCTCCTCAGTTCAGTATGCTGCACTTATCTGTAGAAAATGCAGAGAGCTCAGGACATTGTATAACATGCACTGTATGGCAGTGCCTCGTCACAAACGAGCAACTGTAAATTAAGGTTGCAATGCAAGTGGTGGGCTTGTTACCAATAAACATGTTTCCACATTTTTTTTGTTTAAAAGTTTCAAGTCCTAATTATGGAATTGCTGAAGGTAGATTGGGCTAGGTGGGGTGTATGACACTTTATACCTTAAAGCAAAACCCTGGAATTCCCATATTCACCGCGGTGGTATGATTATGATATGTTTTGTCCAAAGTATGCCTTGTGAGGTATCATTTTAAAAGTTTTGACCTGTTGAACATTAATATCCTGTTGGATTGTATGTGCTATCATTATATGTGAGGTTATGAAGTATTGCTGTATATGTTACTGAATATGTTCTGAGGTTGGGAAGACCCACAACCAGCCTTTCAAGTACAACAATGGAGTAGGCAGACAGCATTAATGGCTCATCAACACCCATCAAGAAAAGAAGCCAGCTTGAGAGAAGCACATACACATTGGGGGTGGATTAACCCATGTCAGAGCAAAGATCTTTCCAGCAAGCTGGAAGAAAATATAAAAGAGGAGAAGTGACATCATCACTTGGCTTCTCTCTCCCCCCTCCTCTCAACTCAACACCCGGAAGAAACGTCTGGAGGACAAAGCCTTTGAATGTGGGAAAGGGGTCCCAGCCTAGCAGTCTGTGTATTGAGGAACTGAAACCTGTTTATACCATCTGTCAGGGTGAGAGACTGCTTGATTCAAATCCTGTTTAGTTTGTAAAATTTAGACTGTGAATTTATTTTTTATTTCTTGGGTAACGAACTTTGATCTCTACACTTGCTATGTATAATCACTTAAAATCTATCTTTCTGTAGTTAATAAATCTGTTTTATATTTTACCTAAAACAGCATGTTTTGGTTGAAGTGCTTGGGAAATCTCAGCTCAGTTTACAAAGGCTAGTGTGTATCCATTCCACACTGAGGGAGTGGTGAATTTAATGAACTTATATTGATCAGGCTTCTGACCAGCGCAACACATAAACGTTCTGGGATGCAAGGCTAGGGACATGAGGGAAATTGGCTGGAATCTCCCTTTTGATGATTCATCAGTGTCTGGGAGAGATCATTCATGTAACTGGGTTGTGTGTGTCTGTGTAAGTGCAGAACCTGCCGGAGATATGTGGCTTGACAAAGCATCACAGTGTCAGAGGCACCCCAGGTTGGAGGGGCAGAGGGCTCAGCAGTCCCACAGTCCAGGTTGCACCCCAGGGCTCCTGTCACAGGGGGATAAATACCAGCAAATTTGGATAATTATCCAAACCTTTGGGTTCTGTTCCCAGCTCTATCAATAAACTTGCTGAATGCTCTTGAGCAAAGTACTTAATCTCTCTGGAACAGCTGTGGATTTGGCTCAGAATGTTTCCTCACCTGTAGAATGATCATAACAATGTCTGCTCCCCTCTTTAAAGCACTCTGAGATCAACAAAGGAAAATGCTATAGAAGCACCAGTTACTATTATTATATTTTTATGTTTTGAGGTAAATTTTCAAAAGCACCTAAGTGATTTAGGATCAAAGGACCAAAGGACCAGATTTTCTAAGGAATTTAGGTGCCTAAAGATGCAGATAAATGATTAGAGCGATTTTTCACCTAAACACTAAGATTTCAGTGGGAATTAGACACAAACCTTGCTTTTCAAAATCCCTCCAGGAACATTTTCCAACATATGTAGGTGCCTAAAGATACAGATAGGCACCTACTGGATTTACAAAGGCAACTAGGTGCCTAACTTCCATTAACTTACAAAGAAACTTAGGCACTCACATTTTACTCAGTCTTCTACATGCATTCCTTTTTAAAATAAGCAAATGTTATGACTAAAAGTCACACATATATTGCTATCAATATGGGGCAAAATGCTAACAGTCTTCACTCAGGAAAAGCTCTTATTGACATCATTGGGAAGATAGCCTGAAACTGACTTGCCAGAGTTGGTCTAGAACTTGACATTTTATTTTATTGGTGGAAAAATTACACTTTGTAGACAATATGGATCCTCTTAGGTTATCCTTACTTGTAAGGGAAGGGCTTTTATAATGCAAGAGTCATCTTGAAAATGATTGATTCATGGTGGAGCTGTTACAATTAATTGTGTCAATTCTCTTTTTTTTTTATTTTTCATTACACTTTTTAAAATTAATCAGCAGGCCCTATCATTGTGGGTTCAACCAATGGATAATACATCAAAGTCCATTATCACATAGAAGTTACAATGAAGGCGGCTGTGGCCACTAGTCCCTTCAGTGCCTTATGGAGTTGCAGTACAACAATGTGGCATTTATTCCATATTGCTTTTTGGAGACACATTGTGCATGCTTGCAAAACATTGAGATGAAAGACATAGTATAGAACTAGTTTTTTAACAAATATTTTGTGTGAATCAGAGGATTCCACACACACATTTGACATATCCAGATTTTCAGAGATGCTGAGGACCTATAGTTTCCATTGACTCCAATTCCTCTGGAAATTAGGCCAATACCACCCAGCAATACTGATATCGAAGTGTCATGGATCTAGGATTAGTCCCCCCTCACAAAAGGGTTTCTTTTTGGTTGCTCTAATTGGAGAGTACATTTGCAGTGTCTTAAACTGTTATTCCACATATCATCCATCTTTATGAAACCTTGATAACACAAACTGTATAATATTTCATGACATGATGCAAATTTTAAATGTTCCTTTTGTGCTTAGTGTACTATAAGACATTATGAAAAACAAATATTGTTGTCTCAGAACAACCCAATTTCTTCTTCTCTCTACAGTGAAGATACAGTTGAATGGAAATATACTTGTATCTTAAGGAAAATTATAACTGCCATTCTTCCAAAAAGTCCTTGGTATTTTTTTAATTGTATTTCTACACAGATTTAGAGATGCTTAAATATTACCTTTGTTATAACAATTTACAATCTCATAAATTGAAGCTATGGGATGTTTACAAGGTTGTCTGAGGTACCTCTAGTTACTGCAAGTGTGTGAATACTCATATTTCCAAGGTACCATTTTGCATCTTATTTGAATTGATTTACTCCTGTATCAACTCTCTTAAATAAATGCTGTGAAAACAACCTCTAATAATGTCCTTTGTAAAATGATTGGTGTAGAATTTAAGGGATATATTTGCAGCAGGGTTGAGGCCTGGTCTCAATTTTTTTGTGCCTGCAAAAAAGGTGATTTTCACATTTTGTGGTTGACACTTTTAACTTTAAGAGAGATGTTGGCCTTGGGAAAAATATATCTCTATTATATTTATTATATCGATTATATCTAAATATTGAAGTGCACAGTTTAAAAGACAGATGTGAAATTCTTCCTGCCGGCGAAGTGTTTGGTGCCAGCTTATTAGTTATCTGAAAAACTAACTAACTGGGAGCCACTTGAATACCAAAATGTGTCCGTGTATAATTATGTGCAAATATATGATGTAAACTGTAAAATCCCAGACAAAACAAGGAAACAAACATATTGAAAAACAGTATGAACCACAAAATAGTTACATCAGGATCAGGCAAGCACACATCAAAAAGTTTCCAGCATAATGGGCCTATGGTCATTCTATGTAACTTTGTAATAAAACAGATACTGTTCTCAATGGATTGGAAATAAGTATAAAATCACGCAAAAAGAAAAATGAGAAATATATGTGCATGATACCTATGGTTTTAAAAAGGAACTGAAAAAGATTCTATAAGCTGCTACCTAAGGAATACATAGGTATTTTTGTCCAAAAACATTCCATTAAAAGAATGCATTTGCTACCCTGCTCCCAAGCCACACACAGATACATTCACCCCTACACAGCCATGTTGGCTGAGAAGACACCAAAAGATGTATTCACTTATTTGTTTTACAAAGTATGGACATTACACATAAGTACTGACTGTTGCAGCAATGGCACGAGCTACTAATAGTCTACAAGTTCTACAAGTTCAAGATTCTGATACACCCTTCAAACTCCGGCTGACAGGTGATGGGAAAATTGTAGAAATAGCTCCCTCAGCACCTCATGTTGCTCTGCAGCTACTTCACTCACTGACAGATTCAGCATTAACACCAGTGAGTTACAGAAGGATTCCTGTTCAGTTTTTATTGACTATTAAAACAATGTTCATAAAGTGAGATCTGAAAAAGATGTGAAAGTGCAGCTCTCTTCTCCTCACCCCTTGAAAGATGCATGTATTCAGCATCTGAGAATGAAATGATTTGCTTTGCTGTTCCTTGCACATCTATCTGTGCATATTTGATCATTAACAGAAACATAAAATGAACTATTATTATAGTAATAATGATAGGGGATCCCCCCCATAGGTAAGGTTGAGCCCCTCTCCCTGCCCCCCTCCCCCCGATGTGGAATCTCTGAGCCCTGTCCCTCAGGGAGGGGGATGTCTGAGCCACTTTCCCTGCCTGCTAATATATCATTCAGTTGCTGAATTTGGCTTAAACACTGCCCAGAACCATCCAGGGGCTGTTAAGTGAAGCATGCACAAGTTTCCCAAAACACAAGGAAATTGAAGCAAGACACTCAGGTAGGTGGTCAATCAAAACATGTAATAAACCATGAACCAGTTAAGTCAGCAACCGTCTGAACAAAACAAAACAGTCCAAATGGCAGGTATTTAGCTGCAGGACCAGAGTTGCTGCAAACTCCCAACACTATGTACATACACACACACTCATATGAACTGGAGCACTTAGTTCAGGGAACAGGAACCAGGAAACAAACAGAAACAGGGAGCAAGAAGCCATAAGCAGGAAGGGAACTCACAGACACCAGTCATCCAAGCCTGTGGTGCATTTGATTACCACAGGCTATTTAAATGGCAGCATTCCATAAAGTGGTGATGGGGTTGTGAATTTGAGCCCATAGCTCATGATTTTATTAAACGCCTCAAAAGAATTAAGGTTGCCCGATAGCACCTTGCGCCCTTCCAGAATGTGAAAACCAGGAAATTCAAAGTGAAGAGGCATGCCTGCCCCCACCCCAAGCCCCTCCCTCTTCCAAGGCAACCTTAACTTCACCACCTAGAGCTGGCAAAAGTTCAATAAGATCAGAGTTCAATAAGGATGGTGCAGTTAAAATTACTAAGCAAAGTGGTGGCTTATTCATGTCTTGCAGCCTTCAGATCAAGACTTGATGCTTTACGCAATCACATGTTATTAGGCTCAGTACATGTTTAAATGGATGAAATTGTATGACGTGTGTTATAGAGGAGATCAAACTAGATGATCTAATAGTCATTTCTGCTTTTAAAAAAATTGATGAATTTATAAGTAGAAAGGGGAAGAACTAAGAGACTGGGCCATTGTTTGTGAATATGAGCATTTGTCTGCACGCTCTCTAGCTATATTCACTGTGTTAGATGTTGTCAAGGTTCCTCCCCCACTCTGAACTCTAGGGTACAGATGTGGGGACCTGCATGAAAAACCTCCTAAGCTTATCTTTACCAGCTTAGGTCAAAACTTCCCCAAGGTACAAAATATTCCCCCCGTTGTCCTTGGCCTGGCCGCTACCACCACCAAACTAATACTGGTTACTGGGGAAGAGTTGTTTGGACGCGTCTTTCCCCCCAAAATACTTCCCAAAACCCTGCACCCCACTTCCTGGACAAGGTTTGGTAAAAAGCCTCACCAATTTGCCTAGGTGACTACAGACCCAGACCCTTGGATCTTAAGAACAATGAACAATCCTCCCAACACTTGCACCCCTCCTTTCCTGGGAAATGTTGGATAAAAAGCCTCACCAATTTGCATAGGTGACCACAGACCCAAACCCTTGGATCTGAGAACAATGAAAAAGCATTCAGTTTTTTACAAGAAGGCTTTTAATAAAAAATAGAAGTAATTAGAAATAAAGAAATCCCCCCTGTAAAATCAGGATGGTAGATATCTTACAGGGTAATTAGATTCAAAAACATAGAGAACCCCTCTAGGCAAAACCTTAAGTTACAAAAAACATACACAGACAGAAATAGTTATTCTATTCAGCACAATTCTTTTCTCAGCCATTTAAAGAAATCATAATCTAACACATACCTAGCTAGATTACTTACTAAAAGTTCTAAGACTCCATTCCTGTTCTGTCCCTGGCAAGAGCAGCATACAGACAGACACAGACCCTTTGTTTCTCTCCCTCCTCCCAGCTTTTGAAAGTATCTTGTCTCCTCATTGGTCATTTTGGTCAGGTGCCAGCGAGGTACCTTTAGCTTCTTAACCCTTTACAGGTGAGAGGAGCTTTCCCCTGGCCAGGAGGGGTTTCAAAGGGGTTTACCCTTCCCTTTATATTTATGACAGATGTAGATAGACTGAATGGTGGAGCAGCTTGGTAGAGCTGACTGATATGAGGAAAGGTGAATGTGAAACCTGAAGAATCAGGAGTGCCTCTTTTCAGTGCTGAATTCTCTAGGCTGTGTCAGTAGAGGTGCACAGGAATCTTGCCATGGTGACAGTCAGCAATTCGGTGGCATACATGGCAGTGGTCTCCAGGGATTAGATAGTAGTAGATTAAGACAATGTTTCAGAAGGAATTCTCTGGCAAGGGTGAAGGGGTGATAACATTAAGCAAGCGTGGGGTGGTTAATTTGGAATAGGCTCACCATGAGTGTACACCAAGCATAAATAGCTCCTGTTTCCTACGCCGGATCTAGACCTGAGCTTTGTTTTAGCAAAGGGAAGGTATTAGATCTTGTCCTACATGTTCTGCCCTGAAGAATATTATATACTCTGTAAGGCTAGGGTGCTAGTATGTGTGTTATTGGCATGTTGACCACTACCTATGATGCTGACTAATAGTATCTCATTGTTGGATTGTACTTCTCTGTGTGTACCCATCTGTTGTCTCTTGGATTGTAAACCCCAAGGAGTAAGGACTGTTTTGTTCTGTATTTGCACAGTGCATATCATGATATGCCAATGATAATACAGACAGAAAATAATAATACTTGGGCAATACTCAGAGGACAGAGCTATGCTTGCCTTGCACTGCTGGCATGTACCTTAACTTTATATTTTGTGGTTTTCAGAATTTTAAGTCCTCATTACTCAAATTCTACATTTCCTGGTTTCAGAGAAATTAGTATAGCTGGTAGTCAACATTCTGGAAGGGTTTGAGGCACAGGAATGCAACCTTATCTCTGTGTTAAAAAAATCAGGGCAGTTAATATTATAAAATAAGCAGATTGGGGGAAAATAGGCAAAAAGCAGTTTTACCATCAGATAACTTCAGAACTCTGTTTTAACAGGCAGGTTAAAATAAACTTTTATTCTGTTGGAACGTATTTGCTATATTTGCACCAACTGTTCAAATATCTTTATCAAACCTAGGTTTGAGCAATATATGTTGTGTGAAAAGCAAAAATATTTCAAGAGATCAAACCATCAGGACATTTAATTTTAAACTTTAGCATAATTACTCATCTCCTCCATTTAGAATTTGTGCCAAATATAGACGAAATTTTCCCAGTTAAATTGAATATGCCTTTCACAAGTATATATGAGCTGCCACAGATCTTGGCTCCTCATTCTGCCAAGTTATTCAGCAGGAATCTCAACAAGGCCATGGGACCATTTTCATCTGAGAGCAGCTTGAGATGGAAAAGCTTATGTCATCTTTCCAACACCTCTTCCCTCAGTCTCACTCCGCCTGATTCCTTGGAGCTAAAATCCATGTGTCTGACATCCTCAGAATAGCTATTTAACATTTTTGTTTTCTTTTTTTTAAATCCAGGTCCAATAAGAATTGGATTAACATTCCCTTCCCCTCAACACCAGCTGGCAATGTGCAAGAACTATTCTGATGAAGAATGATTAAACTCCGAACCATGCAACTTAAACATAGCATGTTTTTTTGGGAAGAAACAAAATTTAACATATAGTTTAAAGTTTGTAATTCTTAGAGCATATTGTTTAGAAAAACACCCAATCTTGATTTAAAAATAGTCAGTGATGACATGGATATATTTTCCCAATAGTTAATTACTCTCACTGTTAAAAAATCTACACCAGAATTTGTCTAGCTTCATCTTCCAGCTTCCCCCAGACTCTTCACTCCTTGATTAAAGTCAGACTGAGGACACTACTTTGATGGTGTCACTAGCAAATCAGAACAGATAGTGTCCCATCTGCTAGATTGAGACACTGTCTCATGTAAAAACAATGTCAACTCTCTTCCTCTTCAGAGTCCATTTGGATAAATGGGACAGTAGAAGGAGAAACCATAGCCTTTCTGCTAACTGGGGATGAAAACCCTCTTGTGCAGTAGGTCTAAGAAGTAGAAGAGAGCAAGCCAAGGTAGGATAACCAATGCCAAGCCTGCCTGCCTGCTGCTTCTCACAAGCCACAGAAGGTTCAACATAAGAGCTTTTAATCTCAGCTACCTCAGGCTAGAATTTTTGGCAGAAGCTGTGGCCTTTGCCCGCTAGGAGCAGCTTTCTCTCCCAATCCATCTTCTCTCTTATTCACTGCAACTTTATTTGGAGAAGAGAGGAAAAGGGATCAGTGAGGGGAGCATGCTCCCACTGCAGAAGAAAGTAGATTCCTACCAGCAGTGTCTGCCTGGCATTCCCTCTTTATGTATTGTTTGACAACTGTCCATCCACAGTTTGTCTGCTGTGCTCCTCTTAAACTGAGTAGCTGGTGGATTTTGGCATGTAGTCTCTCCCACTCCCACTTCTACTCTGTTTTGCTAAGTTGGCTCTTTGACCGGAAACAATGTCCTATCCTAACAGCTGAAACTCTGTGCTCTGGTCATCTTTTAATTAGATGAAAAGTGCACTCATAGACCCTCAATTGGGAAGAGAAATTAATTAAGGATTTGGAGAGAGACAATATGCTGAAAGCCCCCCAAAAACAAACAAACAAAAGAACACCCACACATTATTAAAGTCACCAAGTCAAGCACTTCAATGTTAGGAAACGCTTGTGCAACCCTAATTCACCCTCCCCTGCCATGCGTAGTCATTATAATACAGTCTTTAGTTACATGATCACATGCTATATTTCACCCACACACACAATGAAAATTTTTACAGCATGGGACTTTGTCAAATAGGTGTCTGTATTGGCTAGCAGTTGTCTACCTACAGTACAAATCCTTCCTTTTGCTTGGACATGGGCATACATGGAATGTTTCAGCATCACCTTGATGATTTAAAAGCTGTTGCCTTTACATTTTATATAGTGAGTGTCATTGCCATACTCTCAGGTGATGGTGCACAAAGCACTCTCAGGATTTTTACATGCTAAGAGTGGGAAAATCAATTTAAATCTCCAACATACAGAACTTTTGGTGCAGAAGATCACTACAGGCTAGCTTTCTCTGGATGACCCTGGAGGCTCTAAAATGGCTGCTGGGGGGAGATAGTCTTGAAACAAACCTGGTGCAGCACAATGCATGGTGACCTTGGACTTGAAGAGAAAGACACCTGAGACTTAAAGAAGAGTGGAGACTGAGAAGTCGATAACACTGGCTACATTTTTAAGACAACGATAAAATGATGGAGCAAAATAACCTTCATTATTGTTCTTGAAGGAAGGTGTATTTACCTTAATAATATAAATTCATCACTGGTGTAGCTCCACTGAATTCACTGGAGTTACTTCAGGGAGCAATCTGCCCTTATGCCTTAACAAAAATTGTTCAAGATCATTTCATCCTTGACAAAGTGTCACCCCAGCTGTAATGCTGACAAGGTTGGATTATCTGATCTGTAAGAACCAGTCTTGCATAGTAAATTTGTCTAGGGTTATTTTTATTTTCATATCAAAGAACCTTTGGCTAACATGCAAGCTCTGCCTCTTTTATGAACATAACAATGGGATAAGCGCATGTGCCTCTTTTGGGGGCTTACTTGTTTCCTAGTCTTCTACAACTTGCAATGCTTCTCATTCTTCTGCTGCATGAGCTTCCAGTGGCTATTTTTTCCTTTTACAGGAATATTTGTACCTTCCTGATTATACTTTTCCTCCCCTCCCCCATCTCTTCAGCTCATGAAGACTTGATCTTCATTCTCTAACCCACAGCAAATTGCCAGCAACCTAAAATGCATCTCCTAACTATAAAATGAGATGGACCACATTTTCTACTGGAGTAAAGAGTTGCAATTCCACTGGTTTTATTGGCTCTTTGCAGAGAATTTCAATCTGATCACCTCTACGTTATATTCCTGTTGATTTGGCATTTTCTGCATACTTCTGTCTTTTTGTGGAATGGAATAGAGTTTTAATGCTATTCCTCACTGAGACCGTATCTTGCCTTCCCATCCAAGGTAAGGAGTCTGATGACATTTGAAACTGGTAGGCAAAGCAGAAAAGTGATGTGCTTAGAGCTAATGTACAACAGCAGAGACTGTGTCTCATCCAAAATGAGTAGATTCTGTGTCTTGTGGTGCTTCCACTGGATCCATGGTATCTTGAAATGTATTACTGTGGCTCACCTCCTAACTTTTTGCAAATGCATTGTTTTAAGAGTTGAATGGAAAGGTAAAGCCTGGATTATTAGAATTATTAGTCTAGAATTTCTTATTTGCCAGAGTACAACTCTCTGGTGAACATCCTGCTGAGAATAGAAGAGCCTTAATTTGACATGACTCATAATGACAGACTTGTTTTAAGAAGAGCATAATGTCTTTATTCTTATAGCAGATAAAAATATCAAAATCTGGAGATTAATAGAAACATTTGAGAAGTGAATTTTTCAAATACTTGCTTTTAGAATCTAAGCAAACTTTATAGACTCAACATACTGAGAACAACCATTAGATAAATACTATTTCTTACAGGTCCAGTAAAACCTGTACAACTCCAGACAGGCTTCTCAAACGATTTACCTCCCTGCAAAGTGACCTATCAGTTAGGCTCCTGGAACTTTTCTAGGCTACCTTAGGAATTATGGAGGTTTCTAAGGTCTTCCTAAAGTCCTTTTCAAATAGAGCTGAGTGGAAATCTGTTCACCCATCCTCTGAGACTTTTCAAGATTTCAACATTTTTCCTGTTCTGAGTGGGACAAAAAGTCAAAATGTCAACGTTTTTCATGAACCAATCATCCAAACATTTTTTTTTTTAGATTGGGTCAATTGTAAGGTTTTGTTTCAGTTTTAACCTTTTATTATTTTAAAGTAGTACATTTATGCTTTCAAATAAAGTCATGTAAAATAAAAAAAAACAAACTCTCCCCCCCCCCGCCCAAATTGCTTTGAATTGGGAGATTTGTCAAAACTGACCCTTTCCTGCTACCAGTTTTGATTTTAACAAATCAGCATTTTCTGACTGTCATAAATATAAAGGGAAGGGTAAACCCCTTTGAAATCCCTCCTGGCCAGGGGAAAGCTCCTCTCACCTGTAAAGGGTTAAGAAGCTAAAGGTAACCTCACTGGCACCTGACCAAAATGACCAATGAGGAGACAAGATACTTTCAAAAGCTGGGAGGAGAGAGAGAAACAAAGGGTCTGTGTGTCTGTCTATAGTCTGTCTTTGTCGGGGATAGACCAGGAATGGAGTCTTAGAACTTTTAGTAAGTAATCTAGCTAGGTATGTGTTAGATTATGATTTCTTTAAATGGCTGAGAAAAGAATTGTGCTGAATAGAATAACTATTTCTGTCTGTGTATCTTTTTTGTAACTTAAGGTTTTGCCTAGAGGGGTTCTCTATGTTTTTGAATCTAATTACCCTGTAAGATATCTACCATCCTGATTTTACAGGGGGGATTTCTTTATTTCTATTTACTTCTATTTTTATTAAAAGTCTTCTTGTAAGAAAACTGAATGCTTTTTCATTGTTCTCAGATCCAAGGGTCTGGGTCTGTAGTCACCTAGGCAAATTGGTGAGGCTTTTACCAAACCTTGTCCAGGAAGTGGGGTGCAAGGTTTTGGGAAGTATTTTGGGGGGAAAGACGCGTCCAAACAGCTCTTCCCCAGTAACCAGTATTAGTTTGGTGGTGGTAGCGGCCAGGCCAAGGACAACGGGGGGAATATTTTGTACCTTGGGGAAGTTTTGACCTAAGCTGGTAAAGATAAGCTTAGGAGGTTTTTCATACAGGTCCCCACATCAGTACCCTAGAGTTCAGAGTGGGGGAGGAACCTTGACACTGACCAAAAAACATTTAATTGTTAAGTTCCCAGCCAGCTCTATTTCTAAATTCTCTCTGCTTTCTCCCTTGGCCTAATCCAGACTCAGTGAGTTTTTTTCCCTGTTATATGAGAACATTAAACTCTAACTGGTCAAACCAGTCAAATGAGAAAGACACTGCTCATGTTACTGAGAGGACCAGATGGCTCTGAGGATTGGTATCGGAATATGAAGCTATCCACCTCTACATCACGGATATATATGAATCTTGCTCAGGTTGATAGTGACTAAAAACCATCTCAAAAAAGCCATAAGATAGTAAAAACTAAGTCTAGAAGATTTGTGATTATATACTGACTTGGCATTTATTAGTGCATGGAAAATCTTCCCACATGAAGAGAGAGTGAAAAGATAGGAACGGTTACTTCAGAGAGGAGATGTATACTTTGATCATGTCCCTTCTTATCTAAGAAATGAATAGTATAAAGAAGGTAGATCAGGAACTTCTTATCCTTCCTCAGGACACAAGAGAAAGGGGAAATTCAATGGAATTTAAGGTGGCAAATTCAAAACTGATAAAAGAAAATACTTTTTCATACAATGCAATTAGCTTTTGAAACTGAGACTAAGAGCTTAGCAGGATTCAAAAAAGTGCTAGATATTTATATGGCTAATAAGAAGATCCATAGCCATATACATTTACAAAGTAAAGAAGAGTTTTGAAAGAAATACCTCTCTCAAGAATTGGCTTTCAACCAGCCTATAACTGGGGATTGGGAGAAAATGTATCCCACAACTGCCTACTGGAGGGTTTCTTAATCTGAAGGAGGTGGTATTGGACACTCTCTGAGAGACAGGGTATTGGGCAAGAGAGACCACTGGTAGAAACCAGTATGTCAATTCCTGTGTTTCTAGCCTTGTTTGCAATCTTAGCAGTGAGGCTAAGAACTGAATAAGGCATGGAAAATAACTGGCCTCTTTAATCACCCCAATAGATGACCTTCCAAAGGCCAGGCATGTTGAGGAACATTGGCAGGGCAACACTCTTCTACTGTCAACTATGTACAACTGTTCTGTGGACAGTCAGAAGGAGTCAATCACTTGGGCAGCTACTTGTCTGGAAACTTTATATTATATTAACTTTATATATATATTTATACATTATAAAAATGTTTATATATATTATATATATATAAACATTTTTTATTCATTTGCATTTAAAACTGCAAAGAAAAGAGCTTAGGAAAAACAGAAGCTCCCACAGTGTGGTTTTGTTTTGTTTTAGTTTTTGTTTCTGGAGTATTGTTTTGCATATGACCAGTCAAGGTGAGAGAGAAACTCTTTGGGAGCTATTTCAAAAGTATAACAGAACTTATAAAACACTTTCTTCTTCATTTGGTTGTCTAAAATGGACTAGATTGAATAAGGAATCTGGCTGTCCGATGGGAATTGTGTTTCAAATAAAGGGTAATTTCCTCAGCACAAACGCCCATTAATGATAGTGGCAATTGTATGTGTGTATTAAGGGCAAAAGAGATGACTCATTTCCTTAGGACTTAAAACACATAGGTTATATCTTTAACACCGTTTTACCAGCAGCTCCCTTGTGCAGTTTGAGCAAAACCTTCCTTCCCCAATCAAAGCCCCAGAGACAGCCTTTAAACTTTCCATCTCAACATTTATAGGCTGAGTGCTTTTGCTAACCATTTCATCCTCCAAAACATCTAGCCTCTCATCAAGTTTTGTTCATCTTGATGCAGGCTTGCATCAATTTTTACCCACAGCTTGTTCTCCAGGGATTTAATAGCTGACAACATAGTTCTCAAGGAGATGTCAGGGGTAAAATGCATTTCAGGAGAAAACATTTACATTACAAATAGCAAAGTTTCAGGAGATGAGAGAGTGGCTTGCATTGAGTGTGTAGTCTCCCTTTTATATAGATTTACTTTTAAAGTCTTTATCCCAAGGTGCTTTATCTAGGTGCTTGTAAAAAATATCATAGTACATTAATCTATCCAGCCTTCTCTTAAACCAATACTATTTCTTCTAATAAACCACCCATCAAATCCATTTATTACCAAAAAAATGACCTCTGTAATAATCTCCTGAATCAGGGAAAGCCTGGACAGATAGACAAGTGTTACACCATTACCTAAAGGAAATAAGATCTGGGTTCTGTTAAAACAAAATTGACACAAGCTACAAATTCTAGAATCCAAAACCACTAGCTCCCAAACCTATTATAGTCTCCACCTTTTAAAAACAGTGAGATGATACCTCACACACTTCTGACTGCAATTATGGTTGTATACCAAACTATTTATGGTCTTTTTGGTCAAAATTGAAAAAAAGGATCTACCACAACTACCACAGTGCAAACATGAGTAATGCATTCTGGGCCCACTCCCTCAAATATGTCACAATTGTATAATTCCATCCTATAAATGTGTATGGCATTGTATCAGCCAGAAAAACAGTGAACCAATAACTTAGAATATCAGAGTTGGAAGGGACCGCAGAAGGTCATCTAGTCCAACCCCCATGCTCAAAGCAGGGCCAATCCCCAATTATTGCTCCAGATCCCTAAATGGCCCCCCTGAAGGATTGAACTCACAACCCTGGGTTTAGCAGGCTAATGCTCAAACCACTGAGCTATCCTTCCTTCTTATTGCACAGCTTGAACTGGCTTATTCCAATTAGCCAGAGTTTGGCAATTTTCTGTCACAGCTAATTTATAAAAAATGCAGTTTCTGCAAAATCAATTTTTCCCAGAAAAAAAAAATTTGCTGATTTTTAAAATTTATTTTTTGCATTTTTTTCTTTTTATATGGTCTGGGACGCTGGGCTTTCCTGGAAAATCATTTTTTTTATTGTTCTTTGTGGCCTGGGTTCTGTGGCCAGACTACATGTCCCATGATGCATCAAGGTGTCTCCTCTGGTTGAACCATCATGGTGCACCACGGGAGTCCCATAACCATCATGATTAAGACTACGATTTAGTCATGGAGATCACGGAAGTCACGGAATCTGTGACTTCCAGCTACCTCTGTGACTTCACCCTGTGGTGGTTGGGAGCTGCAGGGTACACCACCACCCACAGGGCCAGGGATCTGTGAGGTATCCCCCACCCCTGGTAGCCCCTGGAGCTCCAAGCCCCCATGGGCAGCGGATACCCCGATGCTCCTGGCTGCCACAGGCAGCGGGGAAAACCCAAGCTCCAAGCTGCCATGGGTGGCAGGGAATCCTAAAGTTCCTGGCCACAGCGGAGGAACTCCCAAACTCCCAGCCCCTGTGGACCCCTGAGCTGTGGGCAGGGGGCATCCCACAGCTCCCAGATGCTGAGGTGGTGGGGGAACCTCAGAGCTCCCGGCCAACAAGGGCCCCTGAAGCTGCAGGTGCGGGGGAGGTACCCTGTAGCTCCTGGCCCCCAACAGGCAGAAGGGGACCCCCCCAAGAGCTGCAGGCAGCTCCTACCCCCATGCAACTGCCCTGCTTTACGCGGTGTGGGGACCTGCACATCCCCATTTTGTCACAGATATTTTTAGTAAAACTCGTGGACAGGTCACAGCTTCTGTGAATTTTTTTCTTTTTGCTCATGATCTCTCCGTGACTTTTACTAAAAATATTCGTGACAAAAATATTAGCCCTAATCATGATAGCTATACTCTTGCCAGACCGTCCAACCCACAGGGGAGCTGGAAGTGTATGAGATACCTGAACTACAACTTGCATAAGGGAACAGAGACATGAAAGCTCAGGGTTAAAGCTGGTCGGGTTGTATTTCACAAGCTGTTTGTCAAAGTGCTGATTCAAACACAACATTTCCATGGGAATGGATCACTTTCAACACATTTTTTTTTTTTTTTTAAAAGCTTCAAAGTTGTTGAAATGTTCCATTTTGGCACATTTAAAAGGAATAAAAAAGTTCAGCTGTAAATTAACTTATAGTAAATAATGTCAAAATTGAAACAAATGTTTTAAAATCAAAATGAAATGTTTCACCTAGTGTGATCTGAATGTCAGATCTTCAGCTCATGAACACTGACAAGATTTTGACTCTTTGTTCCAATTTGAGACAGGATTTTTTCAAAACATTTTTTTTTTTTAATTCTCACGGGATGAAAAAAATAACATTTAATAACATGCTCAGTTCAGCAGGGCACAGATTAGGGTTGAACTGAGCCAAAACAAAATATTTTCACCTTTCCAAATTTTTGGGGCTCTTTCATTCTGAAAATAAAATGCAGTATTTTGTCTCTGTACTGTTTTGGGATTAAAATCTAATTTCAAAAGATCAGAATTTCCCATGGGACAGAAATAGGAGTTTTTAAATGAGCTCTACTAATAACCCAGGAGTGATATTTTTAAGATGTAAAAAAGGCTTCTAAAAGGAAAAAATAAAACTATTTGTGAGTGTGTGTGGAAAAAGAGAAATGATGAGGTGTTGTATACTTCCATTAGGATAAATAGTTCTTAGACTGAAATACAATAATAGGGGAAAGGTAAAGAAGGGCGGCTCCAGAATTATCAGAATTGCCAGGTGGCCGGCTGAGTCAGGAGCAAGGCTGGGATGGAAACAGAGACAGGGTGGAGCAAGAGCAGTCTGAGACGGCTGGGAAGGAGACTGTTCCCAGCAAAAAGAAAAGGAGTACTTGTGGCACCTTAGAGACTAACCAATTTATTTGAGCATGAGCTTTCGTGAGCTACAGCTCACTTCATCGGATGTATACCGTGGAAACTGCAGCAGACTTTATATATACACAGAGAATATGAAACAATACCTCCTCCCACCCCACTGTCCTGCTGGTAATAGCTTATCTAAAGTGATCATCAGGTTGGGCCATTTCCAGCACAAATCCAGGTTTTCTCACCCTCCACCCCCCCACACAAATTCACTCTCCTGCTGGTGATAGCCATTCCAAAGTGACAACTCTTTACACAATGTGCATGATAATCAAGTTGGGCTATTTCCTGCACAAATCCAGGTTTTCTCACATCCCCCCCACCCCCATACACACACAAACTCACTCTCCTGCTGGTAATAGCTCATCAAGGTAATGATGTTGTTCAGACTGGAGAGACTGCTTCCCTTACAAGCCTATATACCTGCCTTGGGATAACCTGGGTGGGAGCTTTCCTATGGATTGGCTGAACCCTGAAGCTAACTGATGACTCATTTTTCTCAAGCAGGGCTCAGAGGTAACTCAGGGATGAGTCATCACAGGAAGTAGTAGGATATGTGGTGCCCTAGACTACCATGGAAACAGGCAGTCGCAGCACTTGTTCGCTTTTTCGCTGCCCCCTTCCCAGTGTAAAAGGATCGGAATAATAAATTTTAATACAATGGGTACAGAAAATTCTCTCTCCTTAATGAAAGTTCCAACTGTGCAATGTTGTCAGTTGATTCAGGGCTGTGACACCACCAAACCACCCAACTGTCTGATCAGAACATGGCTTTGGGCAATGAGTGTCTCCAGCAGACTCTAATATGACACAAAGCAGCTTCCTCTTATTCCAACCATGCCCTCTTCTATTTTTCAATCGCTTTGATTAAAATAAGCAGTTGATCTTTTTATCCCTGTGGTTATCAGAGTGCACACAGTATCACAGCTTGCACGGCCCATGATAGCTGTTACAGTATAATGCCAGTGACAATATCTGAGTAACAACCTTTAGTATAGTCATATCTAATTATCACTTGGGTCTTCTTGTTGCTTGTTTTCCTCTTATTCTGCATCTTGGCTCTTGCGATATCTTTTTATAGTCAGTGATTGAATTATCTTAATACTGCTTTAAGTAATAAAAATTGAGCAAAATTAAATGTGGAATCTGTATTATTTTTAATATAAATATTTTCTTTCTTCAGGTGTCGATCAAATTAAACAGAAGGGGAAATGAACAAGTAATTGAATTAGGTGAAAATCGCAATATACAGTAAAACTTTCATGGTTTATAATGAGGGGTTTTATTTTTGGGAGAGAAATGTTGTAATGACACTGCTTCTATCTTTTCTATTTTGGAAACAAAGGGATGGGATGAGACTTGAAGGAAGAAGAAAGGGTGCTGGTGCAGGTGGGAGACAATACTTCAATTCAGCAAAGCCCATGAACATGTACTTAAGTCCATTTCTATTCAATAAAGCACTTACTTTTGCTGAACAGGGATGGAGATCATGTGCTAGCTATTTTCTTAGCTATTGTTTCATTGCTGTTGACATAAATAGGATTAAAATAATAGCTATTAGCAGTAATTTCAGTCGACCTCACATTCTAGATGCCTGTACGGTAAAGATTCTGGTCAATACCCAAACCTTCAATCCAGAATGGACTTAGGGCTTAAAGAAAGAAGGGATCTTTATCTGGTAACCATACATTTGTTTTTGCTCAGGTTGGATCTTTAACTTTTTATTATTGACTTCTGTTTTCCAGACATAAATATGCCTTTGCACAAGTATCGGCTTTTTTAAACAAGAAAAGCCAACAACGGGAATATGTGAACACCCCTGTCCAAATGTGCAGACACCCATCCCTTTCTATTTAAGGAAGCATGAGATATCTTAGCCTCAGGAACAAATGGTTAGATTCCTGTGTTTGGGAAGAGACCTGGCAGCAGCTGCAACAACCAGTCTCCCAGCACCTTCAAGAACTTGCTTCAGAAAGATATCCTATTTGCATATTCAGCACATCCTTCTCTTACCAGTTTTGCAGCCACTTTCAGGATTATGGCAATAGAACATCATAAGTACCAGCCTTGTTCAGTAGACCGGGAAGGGCACATTTGCCAGCTGTGACTGGACACAGGTTTTAAGAGACAATATTATTCCCTGGAAAACTTAAAAAAAATTCCACATTTGTTTAAATCCGACACTAAACATCAGATCTGGTCTGTGAATGTAGTCAAATTTCTTTATGAATTGTGAGCGACAGCCATAGTCTGACTTGCATGTGAAACCCTGGATTTGCTTATTAACATCTATAATACTTAAGAAGCATTTCCTTGCAGATACAAAACCACACTCATTTACGATAATAAAATGAATCATGAAAGTTGCTGAGAAGAACAGCTGAGAAGCAATATTATCAAGGAATCACATCTTTGTTTTTCCCTTTCTGCTACAGACAAAATGAGAATGCAATAAAATCCACAACACAAGGAAAAAAAAGATGTGTTTGGTAAACTAATTAGTCCTCCAGCTCTGCAGATGTAGGTACATACACAATTACTTTATATAGCAAATGATGTGAGTTTGAATAGCCTCAGTATAATCCTCACTGGCTACAGAATGGTATAAATCTCATAACTCCCACCCATTCACTGCTATCCATAGTCTGGCCAGAGAGTAGGAATTGTGAAGCTAGCAATGATTTACACAGATAGGGTCTGTGTGCTAGGAAAATGACTAAAGAAGGGCAGGGGTGTTTTTTTCTAGCAAATATTTTATTCTCCCAATAACTAACGTTTTTGTTTTGTTTTTTTTTAAAAAGAAGTTTTGGTCAACCTGAAACTATTTGAAAATTTGACACAATAGTTTCAGCCAAGGAAAAGTTTTGTTTGTTTGCTTTTTCTTCCAGAGTAGGTTGCTCTCTTCCTCCAAATCAGGCAGAAATAAGATTTGAATCTACATCTTGTACCTCCCCACTCACAGGTTAGTCCTTTAATATCTCTGTCTTTGGCACAGTGAATATCTATTACTTAAAAGTAAAACACTTTAAATAGGGGAAATGTAGAACCCTCTACTGCAAAATGTTCTGTAGCCTGGTGATTACAGTACTCATCTAGAAGGAGGGATGACCTGAGTTCAAGTCCCTGTTTCAGACTAGGTATTCAAACCTGAGTCTCCTGCAACCCAGCAAGTGCCCTTTCCACTGGCCCAGAGACCAGGACCATATGGAAATGTGTTATAGAGATGAAACCAATGAGGTTCCTTGGAAATGTTATAGGTTTCTATATAAGTTGCATGAAAAACCTATATGGACAGAAGTTGAAATAGTACAAATTGATGCAGCTTCATTGAATCAATGGTCCTATGTCAGTTTATATATAAGAATCTGATCTTGTAGAATATGAGAGCATGATATTCCTTCATTGGCTATTTTGGAAATACAGAATTGTAGATTAGGGACTTAATTTTATGTTAACACTGGAGGGTGTTTCAAAACCCATAGAAATGTTATAATTTGCTATTAAATTCCACATAATTCTTCTATAATGAGCACATCAATAGTCTTGTTTGGATAGAGCCTCACCATGTCTCTGTGATCCTTGGGTATGCAGCCCCCTTCTTATAAATAGCTTCCCTTCTACAGATTCTCAGATTTTACAGAAGGGATTGGGGACAATCCTGGTGAAGGAGCTGGGGCTGGGGGGGAACCAGTGGAGAAGCATTGTAGGTAGTAGCTGCCCCATCAGGAATTGACAAGTGGGCTTGGAGATTGTGGGTAGGTCAGAAAATGAACAGTGGACCACACCTTTGGACAAGGGAAGGGGGAGAATGTAAGAGGGTCAGTTTTTTGGGGGTAGCTGGAGGGCAGAGAGATGAAGATAGATGAATACATCTTCAATTCCTCAGAGTAAACAGCATACTGCTCCAATGTGCTCAACTGACTGAATTCTTCTATTTTTCTTTTCCATCAGGTTTAAGGATATGTGACTATGCTATCAATCCCAAAACCTCTTTCTCTGTATATTGCTGTATGTTGCCTGGTTATACTAATAAGTGGACTTATATGGTTGGTAATAAAAGCTTTCATTATTCTCTATGATGTATTCCATCAATCTCCCGCTAAACAAGAAACTTCTGTTTAGCCACCTATCAGGGAAAGAATCTGTGCTAAAATGTTTATTAATAATGCTGGTACAAACACTTGCAATAATTAATCAAGCTCTACAATGTGCAAGTGTTGGTGGCCTGTAATATATAGAAGGTCAGATTAAATTCTGGACTTAAATTTTATGATTAAATTATATGCAGAATGCAAGGGTGACATCCTGGCCTCATTCAAGCCAATGAACATTTTGCCCTTGATTTCAATGGAGCCAGGGATTCACCCTGTGTAAGGACACTACATTTTTCCACAGATGTCATATAGTCCATCATTTTCTTGGCATTTGAAAAAATGTCTGACACTGGGCATTGATAGATTAGGGAAGGGTAGGATATGTAAACATTATCAGCAGTGGTTTCATAGGAAGCAGTAAAAATCCATCCATTTGATTTGCAGCTTTTTCAAATATTATTGTATTCTGTAGAAGATACTTTCATTTTCTTAAAAGGGGAATATAGCTCCTGTCTTTTTGGTTGAGGATGGCAGTGCATTCATTTGTACAGTGTGTCTTACTAAAGCTGGTGTCAAACAGGAAAAAAATTACTGATAGCATGAACAAAGGCAAGAAAGATATCTAGTCTTAAAGGGATGTTACTTTCAAATTTCACTTGAGGCTATTTAAATGATTTTTTTGAGGTAAGTCAGACCACAATTACCCAAACTGTATCAGTTATTTAAAACAAAGTTTATTACAATAGAGTATTGTTATTAATTTTTATTACCATAGGTCTTAGGAGCCCCAATCATGAGCCAAGTCCCCATTTTGCTAGGTGCTGTACAAACAGAACAAAAAGCATGGTTGTTTGGTTAGGACTCTAAGAAATCAAGTAAAAATTAAATCCCACTCAATCCATCCCAGCCATATTTCTTCCTTAACACAAATAAAAAGAGAAACAAATTCCACAGATTGGGCTGAAATTATAATTACTTTTACTGAAAGGCATCATTGTACATTTTTTTATTTTCCTTTACCCAGTATTTTATACTGCAGTAAAGAGCATGGTGTAGTATTGCTTAAAAAAAACAGCTTCAAAAAGGATAATTACATCTCTCTTCGGGATAGATGGTTAACTAAAACGCATTGTCGTTATTGAAGAATTTGCTTGAGGAAGAGAAGGGTTTTTTTCTAATATTCAGTATTGTACTACTTCACACTGCCAAAATAAGATTGCTCAAGTGAATGCTGGGTAAGACAAGAACGGATAAACTATGTAATGAAATGGTATGAAGCATGACGTAGGTAACTCCCCTCGTGGAAAAGCTGAAGGAGTATCAAAAGAGATGACTGATCATGGGAGAGAACAGGATGTGGGATCTGTTTGTCAGAGAGTGAAAGATCTAGTAGTCACATGACAAAAGACCATGAGGAAGACCCAGACAAAAATGGTTTTACATGCTGACAGAGGACATTGAGAAAGTCAATATCAGCCTGGAAGATGCACTCAACAGAAATGCTTGGAGATGAAAAACAAGAGTGGCCAACTACAACTAATGGCACAAGGCAAAAGTGAACAAGAAGATTAAGACATAGATTCAATATTGTATGTGTGCATATCTATATCTACCTATATCTATATATTTAACACATTCACCTTTATAAGATCATATATATGCATACACATTACATAAACCAAACTGGAAAAAGGTAGACGCTGATGAGCACACATTGTTAAAGAACTGACCTATTGTACTGTCAGTACAACTCAACAAATCTGGTTTCCAGGAAGATACACTGCTTTGAAACCTATCAGATCACCTTTCAGTCAAAAAGTACAGAACTTTGCAAATCACACTGAGTACATTCTATTAACTAAGGAAATGGGGCAATCAATATGTCTGATTTAGATTAAGTAAAACACAACCAAAATAGAATTTGAAAAACACTAAATGAGATTAATGTTGGCTGTGGCCTGAAAGACAGACCTGCAAGATACAGTTCCATGCTATTCAGATGATAAGCATTCATATGTGGAAAAGTGTAAAGAAAAGATTGTTATGGTTTATGAAAAATTTTCATCAACTATTAAAATATGTGATGCTGCATTTGTGATCACTGACAGGATATCTTTAAGTACATGTTAGGAAATAATGGTTTAATAAGATAAAGGCTTTTCAACAAAACTTCTATGGCAACATACAGGAACAGTACATTTCTTTCACTGTCAGGGAATTTTCCCATCTGTCTAACTGATCCAAAACAATCTGACGTGTACAAAAAAGTTCAGCCATATGTAATACTGAATGTGATATTGAAAAAGAACAACCTCACTTTAAAAATGAGCTAGACATTTAAATATTGTCAAGTTGCACAAAACACAATGGGTCAGATCTGTGGGTCCAGCTGAGAAGTTCTTAGTTCAGGACTCAAGAGTGTTGGGAGAAAGGTGACTGTACACCTTTTTTTGCTCTATTCTGTTCCCTGGAGCAGTTTGGGACTAGTTTGGCCCTCAAAGCAAGACAAGTCGGCCTCAGGGCTACTCTAAATTGTGCTGGCTGGTAATGGTGGCTCAGGAACTGTTACCCTGCCCTAAGAACATCAAAGCCCACAGCATGCTTCAGCAATGCTTCCCACTCTAGCTAGGGATTCCCCCATGCCAGAGGAATCCTTAACTACCCTGGTAGGGAAGGTTTTTGACTCTTTGTGCCATCACAATCAGTCTGTATACAACAATTTTGGTCTATTTAGTAATAACTTGATGTCCTTTCTCCAATTCAGAGCTCTAATGTATGTCCATAAAGCTGGATGAATAGAAGAGGAGAAGAATAAGCTACCCCTTATGTATCGTGTTTAACAACACTAATTAAATGGCCAAACCTTTTCTAACCAGCCTTTAAAAATAAATAGCTATTGCATTATTAGTTTAACCATTTTTTTTAAGTAACTTAGCTTTGCTGAACACAAGTCATATTTTGAATCAGATTGCATTTATCCTGGTTGTCATCAAAAGAAGATTATTAAGTCTGCTCCAGATATAGTAAAAACTGTATTCTTTTTTACTTAAAAATATTTGCCAATTAGTTTAACATACGCCATATGTGTTTAGCTGTTTCTAAGTATCTTGGAAGTAGTGAGTTTGATGATTCTTAGTGGCCATTTTCCTAAATCAAGAAGATTACAAAGCTGTAAACTTAGTTTTCAAGAATAGTTCTATTTGAATTTTCCAGGAAGTTTTATATGTCGTTTTAGTTAAGGGTGTGGGTTTGGGTGGGAATTTCTCTTAGGTGGTCATATGATTTTACATAGTAAAATATTTAAAGCCATATATAGTAAGGTTAAATTACAGAATTTTTTTGTTTATGTGTTAGCTGCTATTGTTAGCCGCTGTTGTTAGCCAATAACATGATTTATAAATCTTTCCCTTTTTCTAACTGGCACGTTAGATACAATTACTGAGAATAATGCTATCTTAAGAACTCAGAATGCAGTGTGAACCAGCACCTGAAAACTAAAAGGAAAACTGAATCCAATCAAATTATTAACATGAATATAGACCTTTACAATGCCACCACTAGAAATATTAAGTTATTTCAAGGTAATGGCAAGCTAAATAATTAAAACTCTGACCTTTTCCAATGTTCACACTACTGAGTGTGAAACTTCTCACATTACATTTTACTGTGTTTCTCATGGATTAGGTCAAAGTTTGAAAGCCTAGAGCTAAACAACGTACATCCTTTTATCTGCTGGCAAAATCCGTGTAATTTGTACCTTTCCATCCTTCATTATGTGCAATAGTCTTTATTTTTGACACAGCTTTGCAACTGTCTGACATAAATGTGTTGCACCAACCTACAGCAAAAGATAAGAAAACAAGCATCGGAGATAAATAATGAAATTGAAATCAAAGGAAAAGGTAATCGAGGCTAAAATAAGTTAACTCCAGATTACTGTAAACTTCCAGTGTCATCACTAGTTCTTCCATGCAGTATAATAGATTGTGTCCTTGGATGGTTTACTTTGTCTGCAAAAAGAGTCTCTCCAAATATTGTAGAAAGGGAGTAGTAATTATTAACATTTATCAACAAAGTGCAATGAAAGTTTTTGCATGAATCACATCAAATAACTAATTATTTAATGTTTGAACAGTGCTTTGCAGATGAAAAGTGATATGTAAGTGAAAGTATAGTGCTATCGTTTCCAGCTGAACTGAAAACAAGACTTTCAGGCTCCTGGGCAGTGAAACACAGTCTGCTTCTAGCCAGTGCAAGGAATAGAGAGAGAGAGACACATGCTTCAAAGGATATAGGAAACCACTCTATGGCTGAAAAAAGGCAATTGGAAAGGCCATATTGGGAATTCTGAAGGTATTCCTACCCAAATCACATACCGCCTTATTTTTTTCATTTTCCCCAGCACTCCCTCATCCTGGAGAAGAAGCTGTAGCAGGCTGCACAACTAACCCCTTTTTCCCTGGGGGGGGGGTCAGTTGTTGCACTGCAATGAAATGCTATCCATAGTAGTAATTTCTAAAGTAGATGGTGCCATTATTGGTCCATTAGCAGCTCTCAGGTTTGAATTCAACAACTAACTGCACAATTTCAAAATATAACATATGATGCCTATATCAGATGTTCTTAAAATATAAATGTTCTGCATGGTTGTTAAGGTTAGCTTCTGTTTTAAAAAAATGCCGAATAGCTTATTTGCCTTGAAGAAAACAGGAAAATCTATTTTAGTTCTATTAAGTTACATTCCAAAACAGTGAACAGCTGAATCTTTTCAGATCTTTATTTTGCATGACTATATTTGCCAGTTTTAACTGTAAAAAACACAGGAAAACAATTCTAGGGTAATTTACTGGAGTTTAAAAAATGGAGAATCATTTGTATAATCTCCACTCCATTCTACCTTTCAGAAATTTTGACTATTTCTTCAATAAACACTAGTCTGAAAAAATACAACTTTAATTATAACAGCCATACACAATCATTGCCTCATATTACTGATTATCACAAATGTTGAGTTTTACTGTGAAGTGCTGTGTTATACTGATGTAGCTCCATTTGATTTAAAGAAATGAAACAGCTACACTGTAGCATACTGCAAAAGTTTATAGTAAATGCTAAAGAGAAGGATGCAGAATTGTCCAATTCCTGTGTGCAACCTCAAAGAGTTGGTTTGTGAGACAAAGTGTGGTGTGTCTCAGTGTGTTTTCTAAGGAAGGGAAAAGTCCAGTAGAGTTATTGTAGACTTGTTAGCATTGTGCATCCCCATTTGCCTAGAGAAGGATGCAGTTAAGTATGTTCTGAAGAAGGTTTATTTTTAGAGAGATCAGTAAAAGCTGCTTCTTTGGAGAAAGGAAGTGCTAATCCTTTTGTAAACAATGATTCAAGCTTGATATTTTTAATATATATTTTAAATGGAAATATACTTTGTTTTGTAATGTTCTTACTCATTATGGTGACCTTACAGTGTATTATCATTTTTATAGAAGCACAATTTTGATGAAAGACAAAGCAATATAGAACAAAATATCCTTTGTGGGTTACACTTCCAGCAATGTACACCAGTTTATTAGAAAGGTGTCATAAGGGACCTGAATTAGCAGCACTTTCAACTCTGGGCCAAGAAAACACGAGGACTTGGGCTTATGACCAATGATAGGACAATAACATGCAGGAAAAGTTCTTTTATTTTCAGATGTCCTTTAGATGAGACATTAAACTGAGTTCTCTTGAAGCTGTCCTGATGTAAGTTAGAAGCATGATCCAAAATTTTCAAACTTGTATGCTTAAGGTGAAGCAGCTATATCCAGATGGCTTTAAATACCAAACGTTTCCAACCTACATCTGAAAATATTGTTCATGTGTTGACCAACCATAACAGAAGAGATTTTAATATCCAGTTGTATTTGGGTTATTTTGCTGAAGCACAGAATGACTGTCCAATTTGCCTGCAGTCATTACAGAAATACTATCTAATGCTTTTCAATGCCTGAAGTATAATAAATGCAATAAAAAGCCATATTTTGTTCTATAAATAACATGTTCACACTTAATAGCATATTTTGTTATTAAGGATTCCTAAAGTGCTTAACAAATCTAAACTATCCGTAGGAATCACTTCATTCACTACTGAAATGCAGAGTGGCCGCCGTTCAACAGTATACCGCAACATCCCACTTCCTTGCTTATAATGTAGTGTGGAAAATGTTGTATCCAGCTGAGACTGCAAGGAAAACTAGGAAGATACAAGATAGTTACTCAGGAGATCTGGGGAATAAAACTCCTAATCTTGTGAAAAGTGCTACAGGATATTTAGTGACCTCAAATGGTTAATGACTCGGTTTTACATCTCATCCAAACAGAAACACCTACAACATCACAGTATTCCCTAAATAGTTCTGTACTGACTCAAGACGAAGAGCATACCTATTTAATCTAGACCATACCTAAGTGTTCATAGCTGAGCACCTGTCCAATCTGAATCCAGCTGCCTCTGCTTAGGTTGTGAGCACTTGTAGGATGGGTCACACAGTATAATTTATCCTGATCCATGTTTGAAATAGCTTTAGAAGGAAACATAGTGTATACAGGACTACAGGTAATACTGTGAAACTGATCAAACAAAACAGTGTCTGTTCATAAGCATTCTCCTATACATAAACATACTTGCTGAGTTTTAGCAATTATATTTAGAAGAAACCCAGATACAGGAATTCCAAATTTCCAAAGAAACTAATCTCTCAGAATAATGAACCTCTCAGGTCAGATTGCATCTAACAAACACCAATCACTTTTTGTATGTGGATAAATCTCATTAAGCTTCCTGCTTCCTTTAACAGTTTTATTTGTCCACAGCATCAAAATGACTAACGGACACAGAAAAAAAAAAACTTTAAACAAGGAAACTCTGAAAATAAAAAAATATATATACATAAAAATGAGCAATATAAATGTGAGATATTGGTCAAGTTAAATTTGATGTGTTAAACTGCTCCTCATAGATGGTAACTGTCAGAAGTTTGCCCATAATCACTGTATGTGAGAAAATATATTTGATGGTATTTTGATATGATGTGTTCTCCACTCCATTTCTGTTACATCAAAGTTGCTACGTTTGCCATCCCAGGTGCTATCATTTTCCTATTTGATCCACACCAGTCAATTCAGTTACTGGTGTCTGAATGATAGTTTACAGCAATATGGCCAAACAATAAAAGCTATAGTGAGACAGGCAGCTGGGCATATCCTGATAGCATGGATGCCTTTTTACAATCAGTTACTACAAAAATCCATATTTATTAATTTTTAGCTGCAAAATCTAACCCTAGTACTTCATTTCATAGGTATTTCCTTTGGCAGCCCATTTTCTGTGCTGCATTTGAAAAGAATTTGTAACATGGTTTATATGCAACAGCTCAGGAGTGCAAAACGGTATTTTTTTCTTTTTTTCTAGTATGCTTTACCATATTTTAAACGATCAAAAGAGGAAAAAAAATCCCAAAGGGCAGCATTTAACATTAAATTAAACCACTTCTTGGGTTAGTTGTTTTGTAGAATGGCTTTGCCTACCAGATCAATATTCTCAAGTGAGGTATGGTTCCCTGCTGACTTGACTTCTGCCTTCACCTTCTTCCTCTAACCATCAGCCCCCTTGCACACAGTATGCATTATTTACTACTTCTGCAGGTCAACGTTATTCTACTTGACATTAATGAACAGTCATAGACAGAATCTTACTATTTTCAAACATGTTAAAACTATTAAAATATTAATAGTATGTCCCTATTGTGTTTTACAACACACCACTGTGGCACATTATGTTTAATTTGATAGTATAGAATTTTGTATCGAATATGTGTAACAAGGTGCAAAAAAAGGAGGGGAACATGAATAACTTACACTTTTTACCCATCGTACTTTTAGTATCTTTATTTTTTTTCTTATTTTCAAAGGACATAAAAGAAATGTATCATTTGTGAAATACTTAGATACACTATTTATACAAAAAGAAAAGGAGTACTTGTGGCACCTTAGAGACTAACAAATTTATTTGAGCATAAGCTTTCGTGAGCTACAGCTCACTTCATCGGATGCTTGTTTTTAGACTAAATACTATAATTACAACAGCTTATTTTTATTATATTTTATTATATTATAGGAAGGGCTGGTAGCATCACTTAAGGTAAATCAACACTTCCCATTCAGAATATCACAGCAATGTATGGCTGGAAGGGACCTTGAGAAGTCATCTAGTCTAATGCTCTGCACTGAGGCAGATCGAGTATACCAAGACCATCCCTGACAGGTGCTTGTCTAACTTGTTCTTAAAATCCTCCAATGGCAGGGATTCCACAATCTCCCTTGGAAGATTATTGCAGAGCTTAACTATCCTTACAGTTAGAAAGATTTTCCTAATATCTAACTGAAATCTCCCTTGCTGCAGATTAAGCCCATTTCTTCTTGGCTACCTTCAGTGGATATGGTTCTTTGTAACAGACCTCACAGCTATTAACATATCTGAAAACTTATCAAGTTCCCTACCCCATTGTCTTTTCTCACGATTAACATGCTAGCACTTTTTAAAAATTATTCTTCAGAGGACTGGTTTTCTAAATCTTTTATAACAGGGATCGGCAACCTTTGGCATGCAGCCCGCCAGGGTAAACCCCCTGGCAGGCCGGGCCAGTTTGTTTACCTGCCGCGTCCGCGAGTTTGGCTGATCACAGCTCCCACTGGCCACAGTTCGCTGCTCCAGGCCAATGGGGACTGTGGGAAGCAGCATGGGAGCTGTGGCCAGTGATAGCTGCGATCAGCCAAACCTGCAGATGTGCAGGTAAACAAACTGGCCCAGCCCGCCTGGAGGCTTACCCTGGCGGGCCGCGTGCCAAAAGTTGCCGATCCCTGTTTTATAAGTTTTGTTGCTCCTCTCTCAATACTCTCCAGTTATTCCCTATTGTGCATTTGATTTTTCCTTCCAAAGTGAAGTATGTTGCACTTGCCTTCACTGAATGTCATCTTGTTGAATTCAGACCAATTCTCCAATTTATGAAGGTCCTTTTGAAGTCTAATCATGTCCTCCAATAGGCTTGCAACACTTCCCAGTTTCATGTTATCTACAGATTTTGTAAACATACACTCTACTCCCTTATTCCAATCATGAATGAAAATATTGACTAGTACTAGGCCCAGGACCAAGCCCTGCAGAACCCCACTAGATATGCCCTCCCAATTTGATAAGGAATCATTGATAACTACTCTTTGAGTACAGTCTTTCAACCAGTTGTGCACCCACCTTATAGCAATTTTATCTAGACCACATTTTTTCTAATTTGCTTATGAGAATATCATGTAGGACAAAAGACTTACCCCTCCCCCCCCCCCAAGATATCTACAGCTTCCTCTTATTCACCAGGCCAGTAACCCTGTCAAAGAAGGAAATTAGATTGGTTTAGCATGATTTGTCCTTGTTCTGACAAATCCATGCTGGCTATTACTTATAATCCTATTATCCTCAAGAAGCTTAAAAACTGATTATTTAATAATTTGTTCCAGTATCTTTCTGGGTATTGAAGTTAGGCTGACTGATCTATAATTTCCCAGGTCTGGTTTGTTCCCCTTTTAAAAATAGGTACTATGTTTGCCTTTCTTGAGTCCTCTGGGACCTCACCCGTCCTCCATGAGTTCTCAAAGATAATTGCTAGCAGTTCTGAGATTGCTTTAGCTGGTTCCTTAAGTACCCCAGGGTAAACTTCATCAAGCCCTGCTGACTTGAACACATCCAAATTACCTAAAATATTCTTTAACCAGTTCTTAGCCTATTTTGGCCTGCATTCCTTTCCACTAGTTGATCATATTTAAAGATGGTTTCAATTGCTTTTAAAATTGTCAACATTTAACCATTTTAGTCGAAGTTTTCCGTTCTGGGTGTCTGCCTTGGGCTGATATTTTTGATGGTTTTTTTGGGGAGGCAGGAGGCAGCCAAAATGGTCCAATAGTTTCTGAGAACCAGACTAAGGATAATGCATTGTTTTGCCCATGTTAAAAAGATTCTTGAGACCATTTCTCTGAAATGTTCTTTTGCTTTGGTGTATGGATTTGAAATTTGGTAGGGGTTGCCTTTTGTTTCATGGATGTGCCTTTTGCCATTCCCATGAAATATGGCCAATTTATAATCATGGAACAATGGGCCAGAATGGGTTTGAGGGAAGACAATTTGGATGAGGAACCCAGAGAGGAGACTAGTAACCAATATTGGCAGTAAGACAGACAATGAGGATGTGGACTGTGTTATGTGAAGACGACTTCTTTATGTGGAAGGAAAAGGCCTGGGTAGGGACCGTCGAATAGTGGAAGTCAACGAATGGCTACGCAGGTGGTGTCGGAGAGAAGGCTTTGGATTCTTTGACTATGGGATGGTGTTCCATGAAGGAGGAGTGCTGGGCAGAGACGGGCTCCACCTTACGAAGAGAGGGAAGAGCATCTTTGCGAGCAGGCTGGCTAACCTAGTGAGGAGGACTTTAAACTAGGTTCACCGGGGGAAGGAGACCAAAGCCCTGAGGTAAGTGGGAAAGCGGGATACCGGGAGGAAGCACAGGCAGGAATGTCTGTGAGGGGAGGGCTCCTGCCTCATACTAAGAATGAGGGGCGATCAGCAGGTTATCTCAAGTGCTTATATACGAATGCACAAAGCCTTGGAAACAAGCAGGGAGAACTGGAGGTCCTGGTGATGTCAAGGAATTATGACGTGATTGGAATAACAGAGACTTGGTGGGATAACTCACATGACTGGAGTACTGTCATGGATGGTTATAAACTGTTCAGTAAGGACAGGCAGGGCAGAAAAGGTGGGGGAGTAGTACTGTATGTAAGGGAGCAGTATGACTGCTCAGAGCTCTGGTACGAAACTGCAGAAAAACCTGAGTGTCTCTGGATTAAATTTAGAAGTGTGAGCAACAAGTGTGATGTAGTGGTGGGAGTCTGCTATAGACCACCGGACCAGGGGGATGAGGTGGATGAGGCTTTCTTTCGGCAGCTCGCGGAAGCTACTAGATCGCATGCCCTGGTTCTCATGGGTGACTTTAATTTTCCTGATATCTGCTGGGAGAGCAATACAGCGGTGCATAGACAATCCAGGAAGTTTTTGGAAGGCATAGGGGACAATTTCCTGGTGCAAGTGCTAGAGGAGCCAACTAGGGGGGGAGATTTTCTTGACCTGCTGCTCACAAACCGGGAAGAATTAGTGGGGGAAGCAAAAGTGGATGGGAATCTGGGAGGCAGTGACCATGAGTTGGTTGAGTTCAGGATCCTGACACAGGGAAGAAAGGTAAGCAGCAGGATACGGACCCTGGACTTCAGGAAACCAAACTTCGACTCCCTCAGGGAACGGATGGGTAGAATCCCCTGGGGGACTAACATGAAGGGGAAAGGAGTCCAGGAGAGCTGGCTGTATTTCAAGGAATCCCTGTTGAGGTTACAGGGACAAATCATCCCGATGTGTCAAAAGAATAGTAAATATGGCAGGCGACCAGCTTGGCTTAACGGTGAAATCCTAGCGGATCTTAAGCATAAAAAAGAAGCTTACAAGAAGTGGAAGGTTGGACATATGACCAGGGAAGAGTATAAAAATATTGCTCGGGCATGTAGGAATGAAATTAGGAGGGCCAAATCGCACCTGGAGCTGCAGCTAGCGAGAGATGTCAAGAGTAACAAGAAGGGTTTCTTCAGGTATGTTGGCAACAAGAAGAAAGCCAAGGAAAGTGTGGGCCCCTTAATGAATGAGGGAGGCAACCTAGTGACAGAGGATGTGGAAAAAGCTAATGTACTCAATGCTTTTTTTGCCTCTGTCTTCACGAACTAGGTCAGCTCCCAGACTGCTGCGCTGGGCATCACAACATGGGGAATAGAAGGCCAGCCCTCTGTGGAGAAAGAGGTGGTTAGGGACTATTTAGAAAAGCTGGACATGCACAAGTCCATGGGGCTGGACGAGTTGCATCCGAGAGTGCTAAAGGAACTGGCGGCTGTGATTGCAGAGCCATTGGCCATTATCTTTGAAAACTCGTGGCGAACCGGGGAAGTCCCGGATGACTGGAAAAAGGCTAATGTAGTGCCAATCTTTAAAAAAGGGAAGAAGGAGGATCCTGGGAACTACAGGCCAGTGAGCCTCACTTCAGTCCCCGGAAAAATCATGGAGCAGGTCCTCAAAGAATCAATCCTGAAGCACTTACATGAGAGGAAAGTGATCAGGAACAGTCAGCATGGATTCACCAAGGGAAGGTCATGCCTGACTAATCTAATCACCTTCTATGATGAGATTACTGGTTCAGTGGATGAAGGGAAAGCAGTGGATGTATTGTTTCTTGACTTTAGCAAAGCTTTTGACACGGTCTCCCACAGTATTCTTGTCAGCAAGTTAAAGAAGTATGGGCTGGATGAATGCACTACAAGGTGGGTAGAAAGCTGGCTAGATTGTCGGGCTCAACGGGTAGTGATCAATGGCTCCATGTCTAGTTGGCAGCCGGTGTCAAGTGGAGTGCCCCAGGAGTCGGTCCTGGGGCCGGTTTTGTTCAATATCTTCATAAATGATCTGGAGAATGGTGTGGATTGCACTCTCAGCAAATTTGCGGATTATACTAAACTGGGAGGAGTGGTAGATACGCTGGAGGGCAGGGATAGGATACAGAGGGACCTAGACAAATTGGAGGATTGGGCCAAAAGAAATCTGATGAGGTTCAATAAGGATAAGTGCAGGGTCCTGCACTTAGGACGGAAGAACCCAATGCACAGCTACAGACTAGGGACCGAATGGCTAGGCAGCAGTTCTGCGGAAAAGGACCTAGGGGTGACAGTGGACGAGAAGCTGGATATGAGTCAGCAGTGTGCCCTTGTTGCCAAGAAGGCCAATGGCATTTTGGGATGTATAAGTAGGGGCATAGCGAGCAGATCGAGGGACGTGATCGTCCCCCTCTATTCGACATTGGTGAGGCCTCATCTGGAGTACTGTGTCCAGTTTTGGGCCCCACACTACAAGAAGGATATGGATAAATTGGAGAGAGTCCAGAGAAGAGCAACAAAAATGATTAGGGGTCTGGAACACATGACTTATGAGGAGAGGCTGAGGGAACTGGGATTGTTTAGTCTGCAGAAGAGAAGAATGAGGGGGGATTTGATAGCTGCTTTCAACTACCTGAGAGGTAGTTCCAGAGAGTATGGTTCTAGACTATTCTCAGTGGTGGAAGAGGACAGGACAAGGAGTAATGGTCTCAAGTTGCAGTGGGGGAGGTTTAGGTTGGATATTAGGAAAAACTTTTTCACTAGGAGGGTGGTGAAACATTGGAATGCGTTGCCTAGGGAGGTGGTGGAATCTCCTTCCTTAGAAGTTTTTAAAGTCAGGCTTGACAAAGCCTTGGCTGGGATGATTTAATTGGGGATGGGTCCTGCTTTTGAGCAGGGGGTTGGACTAGATGACCTCCTGAGGTCCCTTCCAACCCTGATATTCTATGATTCTATGTTTGTTTTAAACCAGCTGCCTGTTAATTTAATTGGGTGACCCCTAGTTTTTGTGTTATGTGAAGGAGTAAATAACACATCTCTATATTCTCCATACCATTCATGATTTTATAGCTCTCTATCATATTCCCCCTTAATTGTCCCTTTTCTAACAGGGACAGTCCCAGTCCTTAATCGCTCCCCATTTGAAAGCTGCCTCATACTCCAAATCACTTTTTGGCCTTATCTTTACCTTTTCCAATTCTAATGCATCTTTTTTTTAAAGATGGGGTGAACAGAACTGTATGCAGTATTCAAGATGTGGGTGTCTCATGGATTTATGTATTGGCATTATGACATTTTCTATTTTATTATGTATGCCTTTCCTAATAGTTCCTAACATTCTGTTAGCATTTTTGACTGCCACTGCATTTTGAGCAGATGTTTTCAGATAACTGTCCATGACGATGACTCCTTCATGAGGGCTTGTATATTGTATATTGTTCCATTGCTAAATAGCTAAAGGGGCACCACCTGGTGCACCTGATTGCTCTCAGGTATAGCTCACAAAGTCATCGTGAGCCAATTATGCCCTAATTCTACATTGGCCTCATGACAGGTTGTTAAAGGCACAGAAATTTAAAAACAACAAAACAAAAAACAAAACAAAAAAAAAAACACCATAGAAGGGATGTGTTTAGAACTCATGAGGTTTCTGACTCATAACCCAGGACACCTACCCTAGAATTAAAAGCATTTTGTTGGAATGAAGCAGGAACAGTCGTATGAGTTTTATTTGCTGCCTCCTTCCTAGAAGTTGCTCTATGTATATTCTTCAGAATGCTTTAGGGAGACGTGCTGAGGGAGAATTCTCAGCAAAAATGGCTGTGTGGCTGCTGCAGGGAAACTTAGGGCTTCTGGGAAGCATGGCCAATAAAGACAGAATGTTCTTATTTTGAGCAGCAAGCTCCACTGAGCATGATGTGGAATGTTATTGGTGATTTTTGATATCTCATAACTCAGGACATCTCAACAGATTTTTTTATGAGGCCAGCAAAAGGTGTAGCTCTGACCCAGGACTACCCCCCGCCAAATTATATTTTGACTGCTGCTAAATATGACAGCACTGGAATTCTAAACAAACAAATGAACAAAAGCCACATGCCATAATGTCCCAATGGTAACTGCAGTCAACCTTAATATAGCTCTCCCCATAATAACAATTTAAAAGATAATTGAGTATAGGCAGCATTCTCTAATACAGATTTGAGCAGGGGACCAGGGATAAAGAATCCTGGGGCAAAATTCAGGCTCCATAGCACTCAGGGGAAAAACCTCACATTGATTTCAATAAGGTCACTGCTTTACCCCTAGTTTCTAGAGCTGGCTGAATTATTTTGTTGAAAAAATTTCTACCAAAAAAAAAAAAAAAAAGATTCTCTCTTCACAAATTGCTTGCAGCCTGATCCTTATTTTGATGAATGCATCTATCCTTCACAGATAGTGTCTTAAAAATGTAAGAAAACATATTTCAGACCCTCAGCCCTCTGTGAGCTTTTAACTTTGATTATTTGATATTCTTTAATCTTCCTGTGTGACTGGACAACTCGATCACATGATTTTTTCCCTATTTCCTGATTGAATGACTAATAACTTCTTTAAACAGAAGACTGACTAAAAATGAATCATCTTCTCTGAATTTTCAGATGAATAATTTTTATGCTGAAATTTGTGAATTTTTTGGGGAATTACAAATGTTTTAGTGTATAAACTTGTTCATCTGAACGCTCGAATAAAGAATAATATGACCTATTGTTTAACTGTGAAGTGAACTTGCAATTTATATTGACAAATTATTTACAAATTACTATTGGGTCTACTGCTTTTTATTTGGATCTCTATGACACATTGGCTGGGAGATCTTGGGTGAGTTTTTTCTTTTTATGTTTGTTGATTGTAAAAAGGATACTATACTTTCCCACTTCACAGGCTGGTTGCAGGCATGATTAATGAATATTTGTAAAGCACCCTGAAAAATCTCAATGTATAGTGATATATTACTGCACAATAACTATCTGTATAAATTTTGTAACTTTATAATGACTAGAGGTAGTAAAAAATTCTAAAACAGAGTTTTCAATGAAAATGGGTATTTTTAACAGATTTTTGTGAAAAATATCACTATCAAAACATTTAATTAATTCTCTATATTTTTATTTAAACTGATTTTTTAAATCAAAACTAGGTGTTCAATAATCTATTCTGAAAAAATTTTTGATAAAACAATTAAAAACAAAATTCCGAAAAATGGACCCATTTTGAAGGGTTTTGAAACAAAAAAAATCAAACATTTGAAAGTTTGGGGCAACTAGTTTTTCATTTTTCAACCAGCTGTATTTATTGCTGTATGCACCTTATCAGTTGGAAATCACAGTCTATTAAAAAGGTAAAGAAGGCTGAGGAACATTTTAGAACTTGCAGAAATTGCAAATTATTTTCTATATACAGTAGTCGGAAAGGTTGCCTTTGTCTAAGCTCTTGTATCTAAACATTTGATCAAAGGAAACTAAATGTTAAGTAATAAACCTTAATTAGATATCCAGACTGGTAACAATAATGAATGCAAAAAGTAAAACAAATTATAATCTAATCACCAAAGCAGGGCACACTGTAAATTAAAGACTCATATTAAAGACGCTGAATTGGGATCATTAGCAAAGGTTGAGAAAGCATAATTTAAAAGAAAAAAAAACCCCTAAAGATGACCACTTTGCAAATATTATCTCCCTGATACCTATGCTTTTGGCACAAGTGAATTTCTCCATTAACAATATCTACTATGACTTTGCAAGTGAGATCCAAGGGAACTGATTTCCACATTCAAGATTAGGCAATCATATTTCTCCCTGACAGGCAGTGAGGTGATTCACTGCAGCAATGTACCAGTCATTCTGGCATATCTGAAATCCAGGCTTACACAAAGTTTTAAGTGGGCATTATATGGAATCCAAATGTTTGTGAGTCTGTAGGTTGCTGGGGGTTTAACACCAATTCTTAAGTCTAGACATAATGGGGCAATTCTTTGTAATATGAAATAAGTCTGATTCACTGGCCTGGTTCTGCTCAATGTAGATTTTTATTTTTTGTTTCAATCAAATTTTATCTGACAAAAGATACCAGAATAGTTATATAATAAATCCAATAGAATAGGACTTTACAGATTGGATCCTGAAGCAGAACTGTCTCAGTCACACAGTGATTTTTTTATTATTATTATTCCATTTCTTTTGGTCAGGAAATACAAAAAATACAAAATAAGCTTTCGTGAGCTACTGAGCTGTAGCTCACGAAAGCTATGCTCAAATAAATTGGTTAGTCTCTAAGGTGCCACAAGTACTCCTTTTCTTTTTGCGAATACAGACTAACACGGCTGTTACTCTGAAACCTATAAAAATAATGTAGACGGCAAAAGTTATGAAAACTGAAGCTTGTGCATACATAGTGTATAGGTTACATAGGACACAATGCTTGACTTTGATTGGAAGAAAGCTAATAAATATGTAATACGAAAATGCAACGATGCCAATGAACAAGTCAGAGAAATAATGGGCCAGTGACTAAAGGAATGAGACTGAAGAAGAATGCCAGACCAAAAGAGACACTGCTATCATGAGGAGTGCTAGGCAGAGACGGGCTCCACTTAACGAAGAGAGGGAAGAGCATCTTCGCGAGCAGGCTGGCTAACCTAGTGAGGAGGGCTTTAAACTAGGTTCACCGGGGGAAGGAGACCAAAGCCCTGAGGTAAGTGGGAAAGCGGGATACCGGGAGGAAGCACAGGCAGGAATGTCTGTGAGGGGAGGGCTCCTGCCTCATACTGGGAATGAGGGGCGATCAACAGGTTATCTCAAGTGCTTATATACAAATGCACAAAGCCTTGGAAACAAGCAGGGAGAACTGGAGGTCCTGGTGATGTCAAAGAACTATGACGTGATCGGAATAACAGAGACTTGGTGGGATAACTCACATGACTGGAGTACTGTCATGGATGGATATAAACTGTTCAGGAAGGACAGGCAGGGCAGAAAAGGTGGGGGAGTAGCACTGTATGTAAGGGAGCAGTATGACTGCTCAGAGCTCCGGTACGAAACTGCAGAAAAACCTGAGTGTCTCTGGATTAAGTTTAGAAGTGTGTGCAACAAGAGTGATGTAGTGGTGGGAGTCTGCTATAGACCACCGGACCAGGGGGATGAGGTAGATGAGGCTTTCTTCCGGCAGCTCACGGAAGCTACTGGATCGCATGCCCTGATTCTCACGGGTGACTTTAATTTTCCTGATATCTGCTGGGAGAGCAATACAGCGGTGCATAGACAATCCAGGAAGTTTTTGGAAAGCGTAGGGGACAATTTCCTGGCGCAAGTGCTAGAGGAGCCAACTAGGGGGGGCGCTTTTCTTGACCTGCTGCTCACAAACCGGGTAGAATTAGTGGGGGAAGCAAAAGTGGATGGGAATCTGGGAGGCAGTGACCATGAGTTGGTTGAGTTCAGGATCCTGACACAGGGAAGAAAGGTAAGCAGCACGATACGGACCCTGGACTTCAGGAAAGCAGACTTCGACTCCCTCAGGGAACGGATGGACAGGATCCCCTGGGGGACTAACTTGAAGGGGAAAGGAGTCCAGGAGAGCTGGCTGTATTTCAAGGAATCCCTGTTGAGGTTACAGGGACAAACCATCCCAATGAGTCGAAAGAATAGTAAATATGGCAGGCGACCAGCTTGGCTTAATGGTGAAATCTTAGCGGATCTTAAACATAAAAAAGAAGCTTACAAGAAGTGGAAGGTTGGACATATGACCAGGGAAGAGTATAAAAATATTGCTCGGGCATGTAGGAATGTTATCAGGAGGGCCAAATCGCACCTGGAGCTGCAGCTAGCCAGAGATGTCAAGAGTAACAAGAAGGGTTTCTTCAGGTATGTTGGCAACAAGAAGAAAGCCAAGGAATGTGTGGGCCCCTTACTGAATGAGGGAGGCAAACTAGTGACAGAGGATGTGGAAAAAGCTAATGTACTCAATGCTTTTTTTGCCTCTGTTTTCACTAACAAGGTCAGCTCCCAGACTGCTACGCTGGGCATCACAAAATGGGGAAGAGATGGACAGCCCTCTGTGGAGATAGAGGTGGTTAGGGACTATTTAGAAAAGCTGGATGTGCACAAGTCCATGGGGCCGGACGAGTTGCATCCGAGAGTGCTGAAGGAACTGGCGGCTGTGATTGCAGAGCCATTGGCCATTATCTTTGAAAACTCGTGGCGAACCGGGGAAGTCCCGGATGACTGGAAAAAGGCTAATGTAGTGCCAATCTTTAAAAAAGGGAAGAAGGAGGATCCTGGGAACTACAGGCCAGTGAGCCTCACTTCAGTCCCCGGAAAAATCATGGAGCAGGTCCTCAAAGAATCAATCCTGAAGCACTTGCATGAGAGGAAAGTGATCAGGAACAGCCAGCATGGATTCACCAAGGGAAGGTCATGCCTGACTAATCTAATCGCCTTCTATGATGAGATTACTGGTTCAGTGGATGAAGGGAAAGCAGTGGATGTATTGTTTCTTGACTTTAGCAAAGCTTTTGACACGGTCTCCCACAGTATTCTTGTCAGCAAGTTAAGGAAGTATGGGCTGGATGAATGCACTACAAGGTGGGTAGAAAGCTGGCTAGATTGTCGGGCTCAACGGGTAGTTATCAATGGCTCCATGTCTAGTTGGCAGCCGGTATCAAGTGGAGTGCCCCAAGGGTCGGTCCTGGGGCCGGTTTTGTTCAATATCTTCATAAATGATCTGGAGGATGGTGTGGATTGCACTCTCAGCAAATCTGCGGATGATACTAAACTGGGAGGAGTGGTAGATACGCTGGAGGGGAGGGATAGGATACAGAAGGACCTAGACAAATTGGAGGATTGGGCCAAAAGAAATCTGATGAGGTTCAATAAGGATAAGTGCAGGGTCCTGCACTTAGGACGGAAGAACCCAATGCACAGCTACAGACTAAGGACCGAATGGCTAGGCAGCAGTTCTGCGGAAAAGGACCTAGGGGTGACAGTGGACGAGAAGCTGGATATGAGTCAGCAGTGTGCCCTTGTTGCCAAGAAGGCCAATGGCATTTTGGGATGTATAAGTAGGGGCATAGCGAGCAGATCGAGGGACGTGATCGTTCCCCTCTATTCGACATTGGTGAGGCCTCATCTGGAGTACTGTGTCCAGTTTTGGGCCCCACACTTCAAGAAGGATGTGGATAAATTGGAGAGAGTCCAGCGAAGGGCAACAAAAATGATTAGGGGTCTGGAACACATGAGTTATGAGGAGAGGCTGAGGGAGCTGGGATTGTTTAGCCTGCAGAAGAGAAGAATGAGGGGGGATTTGATAGCTGCTTTGAACTACCTGAAAGGGGGTTCCAAAGAGGATGGCTCTAGACTGTTCTCAATGGTAGCAGATGACAGAACGAGGAGTAATGGTCTCAATCTGCAGTGGGGGAGGTTTAGATTGGATATTAGGAAAAACTTTTTCACTAAGAGGGTGGTGAAACACTGGAATGCGTTACCTAGGGAGGTGGTAGAATCTCCTTCCTTAGAGGTTTTTAAGGTCAGGCTTGACAAAGCCCTGGCTGGGATGATTTAACTGGGAATTGGTCCTGCTTCGAGCAGGGGGTTGGACTAGATGACCTTCTGGGGTCCCTTCCAACCCTTATATTCTATGATTCTATGATTCTATGATTTCCCTGGAATTGGGACCTAACTGTTTGTTTATTGTATGTCATAAATATATGATCAGAAACTATACGTGACAATGATTCTGTCTGAACATTTATAAATAAAGGGAAAAATTAATTAAGCCTAAATTGGGTGAACATGTGCCTCAGTTTCCCACCTTACATGCATTTAAGAGATGAACTGGTAAACATGTCTCATGTGTGAAAAATGAAAGAGTGTATTTCAGATCTCTAGCCAAATTCTTTAGGATATTAGGATGGATGAGCAATTACCTTCACAATTTCAACCTTATTCCATTGCTATGTTACTTCATTTTGACTCACTGAAGCAGACAGAAAGAGAGCATCAACCTTACTAACTACAGAGAGGACAGGTTGCGTAGTTTTAAATTAAGAAAAGTGACCAAACAACATTAGCCATATACATTACACAATATAATATACACAGGAAACCTGTAACTTTTATTTTTTGTACTTTGCAATTACCAGACATAATGAGCATTTATAAAATTCTAAGAAAGGTTATCCTTTGGGCTAGCAGAGTTTGTCAGAAGCATGTGACAAATAGTCAGTGCTTTATTGCTTCAGGCTTATTGCCTGCTTTAGGCAAACACTTTGCTCTATATTCGGTTAATACCTGAAGCCCAAGGTAGAAACCTGGGCTGACAATTGAAACATCATCTATTAAGATCACCTGGGTTGCAGTTACACAGTGAAGTTGATTTTAGCTAGAATTTGGATTCCTGCACTTGAAAAGTAAATTGGCCTCTAGCTGGCACATTCCTTCACGCATTTATCTTCCTGTGGGACCAGAAATTATATTAACTCTTCACAATGGACTAGAGTACAGCGAGTGTTGGAAGACTCTGACTAGGTTCTGTGCCATTTGGAGCTTGAGGGCCATATCATATTCAGTCAGGTCCCATTGCTTTGCCATTCTTTAGTTTGTGGGTTGCCGGATTTACTTTTCATTCCAATATATTGTGATCCTCCAGCCCTCCAGCTTTATACTCTTGAACTCTTTATACTTCAAGCTTTATACTCTTGAACTCTTAAACAGAGCTTTAACTTTAAAGTACCTTTTTTGGGGCAGAGGTGGGGGATGGAGCTGACAGTGTAACTTACAACTTGCACTTATACAACCACTAATAACATTGAAGAAATCTATCTACAAATTGTTCTAAGTAAGTCAAAAAAATGTCCACTATTACCCCCTTAGGCCCCAGTCCAGAAAAGCACTTCAGCCTGTGAGATATCCCAATGAAGTCAATGAAACTACTCATGCACTTAAAATTAAGTGTTTTGCTGGATTAAGCATTAATGCAATCAATTTACTTCATATTTGCTTTTTCCATTGTCACTTCAACAGCCCCCATGACTTTCTTTTAGGTCTAGTGGAAAAATTTCTTCCAAAGCTCATTTACAATGAAAATTAGAATTTTGACTAGACAAAAATTTTGGTGGAAATTATCCTTTTTCATTGAAAAATTGATTTTTCGTCAGACAACTGAAAAATAAACTTTTTAGTTTTCAGTATATTTTATCTGAAAATTTTAAACTTTTAGAAATATAAAACTGAAAATTTTTTTTTTTTTAGTTTTTGGCTGTTCACCAAAGAGTTTTAATAATTTTCCATGCAAAACCCCACTTCTGACAAGTTCTGTTTTGCTTGTTAAGATAACTGCATACAGTATTCTTGTACCTTTTCAGGAACTCCACCAACCTTGACTAACTGTTAGAGGTCCTTTTAAAATCAGGCTGGTTTGATTATGTCCATATTCCAAACTCTCAATATGTTTTCCCAGCTTAAGAACTTTCACTTTCTCAAGATTTCTTCATAATTTTGCACAGTATCTTACTAACAGTACATTCTATAAGTCAGGTGTTGACTAGCTAATAGCTATATACAGCCATAAAACAGTGCCACAAACACAGCTAACCAGAGAGACTAATATAATATATATTTTCTACTGTTCTGCAACAAAGGCATGTACAAATGAAGACCTATGCATCCTTGAGAAGTTTAAAAATATATTTTTTAAAGCAGATTCTGCAGTTGCCCCTAGATCACAATATATACTACAAGGCTATTATAGTTCTATGGTGCAATATCTTGTAAAGAACTAGGGCTAGAAAAATATGATTATTTGAAAGAGAGGACTCCCAGATTTCTAGCTTTGTTGGATTAGACATTTACTTTAAAACCATGCTTTGTTACCCCCTTACTGGAATTTCAGATTGATTTTTTCACAGCCAATATCTTAAGATCTGTTGGCAGAAACCAATACTCTAATACACTCCTCTTTCTCCCTTGCACTGGCTATCCAGATCATGGATAGCAGTGTAAAGAGAGCAGCTACCGTATGCTACTATATCGCTTTCACCTGATAACTGCACATGGGTACATGAGAGAAAGGAATCAGGAGACCAGAGGTGCGAGAAGGTAAATTTCTGTGCAGCGATGTCTCAGCTGTTTTCAGGCCTTCTGGGACCATGGGTAGAGAAATGAGTTCCTAGGCAAAGCCAGGAGTCACACTTTGGCGTTGTCTACACTTGTCATTCCCATCTTGTGTAGATATACTTGTGCTAGCTCTGACTGAGCTAGCATGCTAAAAATAGTAGTGTAACCACAATAGCACGAATAGTGGGGAGCGCTGGCATGAGCTATCCATCCTGAGTACAAACCTGCCTGGATCCCATGACTACACATACTCAGGAAGCTAATTTATGTTGCTGATTACTGCTGTCCATGCTACCACTTCTATTTTTAGTACTCTAGCTTGATGAGAAGTAGCACAGGTATGTCTATATGAGCAGGTAGCTCCACATTTAGGTGTAACCCCTGATGATTTGCACTGCTGAGTTTAGGGAAGAAGTGGAGATCATAAACGCACAGAGACAACAAGAAGTAACGCCCCCTGGTACATTAAACACTCTTTTAAAAACAGTACAGTGAGCACATTAATCTGTGTGTATCCAGAACTTGGATACTCTTTTGTCAGGTTTCATTCTCAAACTGTTCATGTGGGCTCACACAAGACTTATGAAAAGAAACATCTGAATGTGCAGAAATGCCCACATTCACGGGTGCCACTGTGCATGTGAAAGTGCTTCTTTGAAAATCTGGCCCTTGATCACCATATCTGGATCTGGATCTCATCTGGTTGATGAGATATTGAGTTTAGCAGCCATGTGGAAATGACTGTTGGTGGATGACTAGTGGACTAATGACTAGTCAGTGGATTAACACAAATGCTTTCATGACTAGTAAACTTCTGCAATCACCAGCTAATGATCAGAAAAGTCAATTTGAAGGCAAAACATTCAGTCTCTGTTGTTTTAAATACTTTATCTCCCTGTTTTTCTCAAATCCTTGAAATCTGTGTTCCATTAGCAAAACCATGTATGCTCAATTACTGATCATAAAGGTGTCCTTCAAGGAAGCATTTATCACTTCTGTGAATAGATACATACCTCCTTCTGGGCGTATTCTTGCATTACATTCAATGTACTGTATAATACATTACCTTAGTGCAACATGACAAAATATTAACCAGAAAAAAAGAATGTATTTCCCAAGATAAATTCTGAAAATCATAAATGTAACAGAGTATAATTTAAGTGAGTAGCCACTACCAAACTGGCTACCAACTAATGTTAGGTCTTCCATCACTGGGTCCACATTAAATATTTCCCTGGAGTAACCTTTTCATCAGCAAAATCTCTCATTGACCTCCTCCTGATCTTCAAATAATTTTCTTGGCATGTATGTTGAGAATGCATACTTTCTAATCTCTGAGTTGTCAAAAGATACACAGATGCAGTTTCCCTTATGCCACTGAAGGTAGTTCTGGACTAGCTGTACAAAATATTGAAAGCCATATGATTTCAAGACAAATCAAAGTATAAAGGAATAATCTACTGCCTTTTTGACAGGGACACAAACAATGAGCAGCACACAGTTATATTCTGTCTACAAATGTAACAGCTGTAGCAAAACATATGGCTCTGCCATGGAAGAAAAGCTGCTACGTTTGTGGAGAGAGACCCTAATCAAAGTGATTGATGCTGAATGTGATGCAGAAATTCAGCAGATATCCTTTTTGAAGGAAGACACTCTGGAGATAAATACAAAAAGCTCTAATAAATGGGACAGACTGCAACACCTGTAATACCCCAAGGATAAATGTTAATATACTTTTGAGATATGTTAGCCGTGAATCATTTCCCCTAGTACTATATATAGAAAATATAAAGTAAAAATGAAATATTCTTGCTAAAGTAGTGTTACCACATATTTACCCCAAAAGGCATTATTAATTTATGTATTATATTAATTATATATATTAAGTATATAATTATCCATTAGGATGTTAGATTTTTTTACACTGGCTTTTTATGTTAAAACAATTCCTTGCTATCAGTTGCCTGTTGTATAAAGAAGTTGAAGCACAATCATTGAACAGGATTCAAAATTAGGACTTACATTAAATACATTAAATATTAAAGACCAGATTCTGCTAATCTTGCTTACACTGAAAAATACCTGCTTGTGGGAGGAGTCACACTGAAGTCAAGGAACAAGGTATTACTTAATGTGTACAACCATGGGAAAATCTGACCCTAAATGTTATAACAAGCTATAAAAATTAAAGAAACAACCTTGTAATTTCTTTAGCTCCACTTTGGGATAAATTAAAGGTATTCATCATGTGTAAAAGTATCATCATCATCAATAGGAATGCATGAAGCGTTAAAGGCTCTTAACACTGTGATGAGCCAGGTGGGTAAGTGACATGCAAGTCTCCCCTGAGGCCTGACTAGAAATGCCACTGCTATTCCAGTCATTTAACCTCTTGAGCAGGAATTGTATGTTGCGCCAAATGGGGTCTGGCATATATGTTTCATATGGATAAATGTTCAATATGGGCAAATGCAGAACTACAAATTATGTATTACTTGTGACCTAAGCAAAATTTAAACATCGGGGTGAAATTTTGGCCTCATCAAATAAATATAAATTTTGCCATTGACTGCAATGGGGCCAGGATTTTACCCCTAGAGATTAGATTTGGGGACAGGATAAAGAAGACTGGAGGGTCTATTAATGGTTTGATCAATCACCTGATACATATCTGTGGGCAGTCACTTCGCCTCTCAATTTCCCTAGCTAGAAAATGGGGATAATGATACTTTCCCAGCTTCAGAGGTTGCTTTGCGATTGAGAGACGAGCCATGCAAGGTATTATTAATTATTATTATTTTATTAATGAATTGGTAGTGTACTCTATTAGGCTACTAAACCAAGGATGTGAGACAGCACTCCTTACTCAAGTAATATTCCCCTTTACCTTAACAAGAAGATTTGACTGACTAAATTTTGGAGATTGGCAAGCCCAATGAATGTGGTGACTGGTTTTCTTTCAGCAATTTTTTTTTCTTTACTCCTTTATCATTATATCCAGCTCTAAGGGGGCTGGGCTGTGGGCCCCTTACTGAAACTTAGTGGTTTTTTTGGTTGGCCCTCTCCAATACGACCAAATAAAGGGGAAAGACCAAAAAGAAATCAGGATCCTGAGACTGACAGTCCCCGGGGCCAATGGGGAAAGGCCAAGCTTGATTAACAGGGCAGACCAGCCAATGAGTCAGGAGCCCAGAGGCCCATCCACTGTGTGAACTGGAGCTGCCTAAACCAGAGCTGGGCAGAGCTAAGGGGAGAGCAGCAGCAGCCCCAGCTGAACTCAAGGCAGAGCAGAAGCAGCCACAACTGGACAGCCCAAAAGGCAGAACTGGGCTGGAGCCAGAGGAGGAAGAACTGGGAGTTGGAGCAGCCTGGAGCCAGGAGCTGGAGTAGCAAAGACCAGCTGCACTGATGGGGAGCTTGGGCTGTGCTACAGTGGGGATCTGCAGGGCCAGAGCCTAGATCACAGACACCGGCTGTGCCACAAGTAATACTGGAGCTGAGAGCATCGAGTGGCTTGGAGACCCTGGGCAGAGAGGGCTCAGCGCAGGGAGATGTCGCCAGAGAAGAGAGTCTGGAAGGCTGGACTGGAGGTGAGGGACGTGAGCACAACAGGAGAGCCAATACTGGGGAGAAGGGTCCCTGCCACCAGAACGTGAGGGTGTGTGGCCACTGCCAGAGCAGGTGTCTTCCCTACAGTATCACCACAGCTTAGCCAAGTCCTTGGAGGGACACCTGGGAGTGTGAAGAATAAGCTGTGAACTTTCCTTAAATTGCAGGGACTGTTGTGTATGTTGTCCCCATGCCCACAGGGTGAGATTTCTTGTTTCCTTTAACTTTTTCCATTAGTTTCCTTATTTTTCTTAAGGTTTCTCTTTAATAAACTGTATTGGTTTGAACTTAATGTAGTGATCAGTGGGTCAGAGAAGAGACCGGTCTGGAAAGAGTACCCAAGAGTGGGGACATTCTGTCCTAAGTGACCACAAGAAGACTGGGGGTTAAGAGTCCCAGGAATCCTGGGCCCAGCCTTTTCAGGATTATGAGGACTCTGCCACACAGGAAAGTGGAAGGGGTGTCCTCAAGGTCAAGTTTAGACAAGTTTAGGTAAAGGGAGTAAGGGCGAGAACTCAGATCCTTTCACTATTTGATTCCACTGGGGTAGTGCAGAAGCCAGGAAAGTTCCCCACAAGAGTGGGACCATTCCCCTGCTTACACAGCCAAAGAAGCAGGAATGTATTTCTTTTGGGGTATATAATCAACCACATGGGATCTATGAAAGGTCATTTCCCAATGACATTTGGACAACTTATACTTCAAGTCTTTACTACGTTCTTAGTTTCAAACATATTCAATAATTACCTAATTTTTACAAAAAAAGAAATGAGTTAGTGTAAATGTTTAAATAATGTGACAAATGCACATTCAGTTCATATAAAAGCAAACAGAGGAACTGTGGCTCCAAGAAAGTAATGTTCTATGTACCACCAAATCCTTAGAGGCTGCCAGTTTGCAGGTATATTTATTGTTCTATTAATAATAATGGCTTATAGGTGTAAAAAAATTGTTATAAACTACTAGAAAAATCGCTAAGGGATTTTAGGGCTACGGATTTTATACTGTAAGCACTGGGGTTACATGATTGACATTATGCTACAAAATCTCAAAATATTAAAGCTATTACTCTGAGTTAAGCTAGAAAATGTCTGCTACAGTTCAAACAAGAAAAAATATATTACCAGTAAATATAAATTAAGTTAAAAATAAATTAGGCATTACGGTTTCATGGTAAGTTTCCTTGCTACCACAGACTAGAAATATCTGTTTTTCCTCCTTTTTTATCTTTTTTCCCAAGTCCTACTCTATTTTACTAGAAACATTATGTAAACTAGTATCTCTTTAAAAAACAAACAAACAAAAACCTTTAATTATATTCGTTACCTCATGCAAATGAAGTGAGCTGTAAAATATTACAAGCACATAAGTACAAATCCATGATACTAATTCGGGAACTTATATTAAAAAATAAATCTCTAATAAACAGAACAAAACAGTTTTAATGGGTTATTAAAAGTAAATAATTAAGTACGTACACATTCAAATAATAAATAAAATCCACAATAAATAGAAAAGCATATTTGCAGACCAAAATAAACTGGCAATAAATCTTAGAACCAAAGGACTAGTAATGTTATCATTTCAACGCTATTCAGTCTAGAGTATTGTACCTGAAACTCTCAAACTAAACAATTAATTATTTCAGTTATCGTGGTTATTTAAGAATGGATCTACAGTAAACATTCTCTTACTTTAATGCTGCTAAAATTTCCTTGCAGCCTGTATAATTTCCTTTACTGTGGATTTTATGTTTTAACTACCTCTCTGATTCTAACACAGATCATACTAGCGGTGATTGTCCACCTCCTATCCTCCCTCGTACCCCCCAAAAAATGCTGTTTGTACTGACAATTCCACCTCTAAAATGGATCCATTCTCAAAATTCCATTGTAGATATGTCAGCGTGGCAGAATTTGATTGTGTGTGTCTGTGTGTGTATAATTTCAATGGATAATATCAATGTTTGTTTTTAAGCATTTTTTAAATTAATTTAAATGTTCACAGCTATGGGAAATGATAGGGATGAGGTCAGACATTATTGGATATTGAGAGCCAAAAAGCTTACAGTTTATAAACCATTAAAATCACAAATTGTCAATTCGCATGTCAAAATATACAAAATAAATACCATTACATCAATAAAACCTACCTCTTTTTACTATTCATTTACTCATCCCTTTGTAATAAGCCTTATTCAGAAGTCTAAATTGCTGAATTTTGATTCTAATAAGTTCACAAGCAGCATTTTTCTTAATTTGCCTATCTGCAAATTTTGATTATTACTGATGGAATTATTTTTGGTTGATTTGCGTGTGTGTAATGTAAAATTGACATTTACCAACATTTACCAATAAAAATTGAATCCTTCCAAGCCAATAGATACATTATGTCAAAGAAAAACTCTTAGAAGAATCCGTACCTATGGATGAACATCTCTCCATTATATTGCTATACTGGTAAAAATGAGTAACCATGTAAAACTGGCGCCTTCCGATACACCATATCCACTCTTCCTTCTGAACAGTCTGAGTCCTATCTGCTGAGTTAACTGATCTTGCAAATGCTGAGTGCTGTCAAATCCTGAAGTGAATGAGATTTGATGGTGCTCAGAACCTTTATATTATATTTTATTCAGGTTCTTATAATGTGCCTATCATCATAGTATCTGAATGGCTGGAGTTTTTAAACAGCTGTGTAAACCTGTTTAGCAATACAGAGCAAATGAGGATTGTCTCAGAGACTGAACTGGGTTTATTTTTATACTTGCAGTACACGTGTATCATCAACAAAATTATGAAATAAGACACTGATCCTGAAAATACTGAACTCTTCTTACTGTTATGCAGGTGTATAAGTGTGTGTAGGATCAGCACCTAGCTAGATCAAAGGTAGCCTGGGTATGTCTACAGATGCTGCTCTCCTACTCCCCAACTGCAGTGTGGACATACCAGTATTCTAAATTCTAACTGCAGAATATCCACTACTGCAGGTGATGTGCAAGGTAGAGCACAGCTTGATTTTCTTCTTCCAGACTGAATTTCCATGCAAGCCATTAGAATCCCTTCCCACCCCCACAAGTTTTTTTTTTTTTGCTTGTTCTTTGAGCTAATTTGATTCAGAGTGAATGAAAGACCTAACAAATATGGAACTCCATATAGCCATTTCTATTGTCACCTTTCACAGTATAACCAGGCTGATGCATGTATTGAAAGCAACTGTTTAATTTCACAAACTTGTTAATCACATACCAGTCCTCATTGCTGTTGAGACATATTTGCTTTCAAAGGGTGCATGCTGGGGGAGCAGTAAAGGGTTTTTTTTTTTTTCTTACCAGCTTTTTACTCTGTGCTTTAAGCAGTTAGCTTATAATAAGTATTTTAACATGTTTTACATTTTAAAAAGAAAATGGATAGCTTGCCTATGTCCTGAACCTTTAACATTTGTAATAAAAGATACCCATGACAGTGCCCATATTTTTGCTTTCGCTCAGCAGGAACGTGTTTACAGATAAGACTACAAAAGGCGTACATTTGCAGGGATATTTCTTTTCCTTTAATACTCATCTTAACATAATTAAAGATTTTGTTTAGGCCTCAATATGGAATTCCTTTGTATGCTCAGGCTGTGTGCCTAACTTGCTGCACATAAAGGACTAGATTCTGCTTGTCCTTACTTGAGCATACAGGGAGAGGAAAAAGACAAGGAGTTTCCCCTCTGTCCCTCCTGTGGCCATGTGAAGACAGGTCAGAATTGCAGCCCCAGTACAGGTGATGTGAGCACTGGGATGAAACAGGGATGCTTTGATTAGTTCACAAACATTTCACAAGGAAAGAGGCAAAAGTCAGCTAATAAATTAAATGTTATTTTATTTTGATCTGTTCTGCACCTAAAATAGAGAGTGTCCCACCTCTGTCTATAAAAAAAAAACATAAAACTTTAATTACTTTAATTACTCCCAGAACCTAATGCTCTGGTAGAAACAAAGCTATAACTAAATTTACTCCACCCTGATCTGCCTCCTGCAACTGAGGTCCTCACATATTCCTCCCTCTCACCTCCCCTACTTTCTATACCAGTGTGTCTCTGGTGTTTCTAATGGGCTGCAACGTGGAATTATGCCTTGGGGAGAGAAGCTGCCTCTAAGATCAGTATGTTTCAGGTCCTTTATAATCATGCATTAGGAATTATTTGCTGATTTCTACTGTAAATAGCTGCCATTCTCAAGAAATACTCTTCTGGCCAGCACAAACAGTGGTGTTGATGGTCTTTTTCAGGAAAACAGGTGCAGCCCATCTCAGCTGGAAAGATTACTATGATGCAGGGTCTTTATGGATAGCAGTGGGAGGAAATTCACAGGAAAATCTAAGAAGAATTCACCCAACAAAATAAAGGATGCAGATGATTGTAAGAGCTAGAATAGCTACTAAGATTTATTATAATGTAGCACAATTTCTATATCACAGTTTAGGCCACTGCACCTACATTTCCCCTCCATGGTCCCTCAAGGCCATCCACTCTAGATTCCCAGCTTCTCATCCAGCTCCTCTCTTGAGAGGAGACCCACAGCTATCTTCCCCCTGACCAAAGTTTTTCCATGCTGCACAGTTCCCTGCTTATACTGTGATATTCCCAGCAAGCCAGACTGACTAAACAGGCCACCATCTGACCGTTGCTTTCTCTTTGAAGCCTTATGATCAGTGTGATTGGCAGCAGTTATAAGTTACCACACAGCTCTTTCTATGCAAGCACATTTATTCTTATGGTAAAAGCATTACAGAGAAAACATATTAAATATAAGTTTCCATATGCATGCTTAAAGCTTACCAGAGATCCACCATAGGGCCTCAGTAGGCCTCAAAGTCCTTCCAACCCCTCTCAGGAACAACTGGGGCTCCACTTGGACAGAAGTTCCTGTCTGTTCGCTGTATCAGAACAAAGGCCTGACATAGTTTAACTTCAGGCTATTTATCCCAAAGTTCTTTCTTTGTCTGTTGGTCTCTGGAGAATATAGTTTCAACTAATATATTTGAGACATAGTCTACATCAGAGTGACTTTTAAATACTTTATAAGCACAGTTAGCGGCTAGAGCAGAAAGTGGAAAGTATGGGCAAAAGTAAAGGAACTAGCAAGGAAGGGGTTAAAATTTATAGTCATTTAACATTTAACCACTCAGTAGCCACCTATACACCTAGTGGGATCTGAGTTACTACAGAAAATTCTTTCTTGGGTGTCTGGTTGGCCTGGCTGAATCTTGCCCACATGCTCAGGGTTCAGCTGATCACCATATTTGGGGTCGGGAAGGAATTTTTCTCCAGGGCAGATTGGAAGAGGCCCTGGGGGTTTTTTGCCTTCCTCTGTAGCATGGGGCACGGGTCACTTGCTGGAGGATTCTCTGCTCCTTGAAGTCTTTAAACCATAATTTGAGGACTTCAATAGCTCAGACATAGGTGAGAGGTTTTTCGCAGGAGTGGGTGGGTGAGATTCTGTGGCCTGCATTGTGCACGAGGTTAGACTAGATGATCATAATGGTCCCTTCTGACCTTAATATCTATGAGTCTAGTGCTAGTTCACAACTGCCTCCCCTCAGATGTTTTAAAAAGGTATATAATGAAGTGTCCTCCAGTACCTGCCTCCCCATACTTCAAGTCTAAATCTATTTGACAGGAACAAGGAAGACCAGCAGCTGATCTGCTCAGAAGCACAGTTAAAGACAATAAATTAGCTCTCTGCTGAAGCACAGAAACAAACATACACAGTCAGATCTTGTAAAACAACAAGTGCTTGCAAGAAGCAAACATGCTGATAGTAGCATGAGTTAAAGAAGGTGGCAGGAAACCCTGCTATAAATTGACTGCTTAACACAACATCTGAAAATACTGACACATATAACTAATAGTGCCTGTAAATCTGCAGACTGATGACTAAGGATATACCTGACAACTTTGGAAAGGAAGATGTATCCCTCATTTGCCTAAGATGTAGAGATAAATATAACAGAGTGAGATTTAATGCTCCAAGGTGAAGAAGCACCTGCTTATTTATAAGCCTCACAATCCTCAATAGCTTTTACTCCGGATGAAGTAGTTACTGCAACAGTGTTGTTAACAGTGAGCGGCTTAGGTGTCTCCCCACTCAGTTTGCTGGCTTTTGTAAATCTCATTCTTATGTGCTTAATTCTTTCCATGGATTATACAGAGATCCTGGGAATTTAGCTCAGGACTGTGGATTCCACTGGGTGACAGGGAATGGGGTGGGAGCAGCCACCCAGGCTTCTTGCCTCTCTGAGTGGGGTGCCCCCAGGTAGCAGCCTGGCTGGGAGTGGGGAACCAGGGCCAGCTGGGCTATCCCTGCCAGCTTTCTTGTTAATTTCACAAGAAATTGAATGCTGAAGCTGTGAAATTGACAAGACAGCCAACAGCTAATGTAAGTAATGCAGTGTCAACACAGACACTGTGTTGCCCTAACTACACCAACATCAGTACTATGCCTCTTGTGGCATATGGTGTCAGTGTAGTGGGGCACTTACATAGATGGGACGAGACTGTAGTGAGTACACCGACATAATTAGGTCAACATAAGCTACCTTACATCGACCTAACTGTGTAGTGTAAACCAGACCTCAGTCCTCTTTGTGGATCTAGCTCTGACTCAAAGGCAGCAAAATCTGTGTTCATACTATTTTAAAGAGGCAAGTTCCACAGCCAAAGGCCACCCTTGGATGTAGATATGATCCATACCTGCCGAGAGAGGGGGGCGCAGACTGAGGGTAGTGGTTTCAGCAGACGTAACTGAGTATGCTTAGTCCATGTGAGCACACTTGGTACAAGTCAAGCAGCAACTGGGGAGGGGGGGATGTGACCCTGCGTGCCCCCCATGCATTACCTCTGCTTGGAAGTCTGTTCTGTGATAGCTTGGGTTGAGCTCATTAGAGCCTGATCTTCAAATCCCTCAATTAAGGTCCCCAAATTAACCTCTTCCTATATTCATAGATTCCAAAGCCAGCAGGGACCACTGTGATCATCTAGTTAGACCTCCTGTATGATAAAAGCCATAGAACTTCCCCAGAATAAGCAAATCTGGAGTAAATCCAAAGGCATGTTTTCCATCCCCCTACTCTGACCTTTCAACACTTTTAACCACTTCAGTCTTTTTAACTCACCCCTTCTCTTCCTGAGTTTTAAGATTGTGCACTGGATTAGTCTTCTACTTCTAGGACCAATATCTCAGTGGCTTCCTTGACCATTTCACTTCTGCTATACTATCAGCATCCCACAGACTCCTCTCTTTGCCCTTCCCTCTTCTCCTTCTACACCTTATTCTTGGATGTTCTCAGCTATACTAATGATCTCAGTTATGCCCTGACCTTCCACCCTCTCTTCAGACTTTGCCACTGTCTGTCAGACATCAATTAATGAATCTGCCATTGATCATCTAAAATCAACAGGGAAAAAAGTGAGAACTTTTACTCCCTCTGAAGTCCTCCCTTCCTAGCTCTATCCTGGCTGTGATCTGCATACTTCTCTCCAAATGGCTTAATGTAAATATTTATTTGAGACTACTTGAACACACAGTAGTTTACAGTGGTATTTTTAGTGTGTGCGCGCGGTGGGGAGGGGAAGGGATTCTGAAACTACAGTTTGTTCAACTGTATTGAACAACTGTATTTGTTCAACAGGTTGGTCCAGCTGATATACTGATAACTATAGTTCATAGGTTCCTATCAATATACCAAAGCTTGCATTTGTTATGACATTGTTAATTACCCTGGCAGATATATTTAAGAGATGCTAGGATATTGAACTCCTACAAGTAGATTAAGTGTATGTCTGACATGTCTAAATCCTTGTCCTTTTATTTCCTCTCCTACCCCTGCCATCAGAGATGGTCAGACTTCCAAGATATTTGAATCCTCTTCTCACTCCCTCTTCAAATCTTAATGCTCTAACAGTTTTCCCCTCTCTGTCTCAGCACCTTTTATGAAATTTTCTTATCCTAAATGCTTATCTGTCTGTTTAGTAGGATGTTCTGTCATACATGTGTAAGGGTTCAATATATGAATATGCACATAGGAGTCAGCATATGTTTGTCTTGCACGTCTGCTGTACACACTATAGTATAGTTTTGGCTCCAGTGAGCTAGAATGCTGATGTATTATGCAGGATACTTATCACTGCACTTTCTTTGACGATGGAGAAAAACTGCATCCTTCTTATACATAGATTTATGTATATGTTTTATGTATGCTTCTTTAGTGCAGTTTTAAAAATAAATAAATTTAGAAAAGTTGTTAGAATATACAATAGTTAAAAATGACAGCAATTACATGATTTGTCCCCCCCACCTCCCTTTGGCCCATACCTACCCTATTATTTAGTTCCTGACTGGACTTTCATCAAGTTAATTTTATATATTTTAACCCATGGTTCCCTAATCTTCCCTCAGCTCTTCAGAGAAGATGACATATTCAGAAAAATAGAGACAAGGTGGGTGAGGTAATATCTTTTATTGGGCCAAATTCTGTTGATGAGAGAGAGAAACATTTGAGCTACACAAACCTCTTCTTCTGAAAGCTTTTCTCTCTCACCGACAGAAGTTTGTCCAATGAAAGATATTACCTCACCCACCTTCTCTCTCTCTACTACCCTGGGACTGACATGGATACACTGCATGCAACATTCAGAAAAGTTATTCCTGTTATCAAAGAAGCTTATGTGAATGTGGAGTCTGCTGGCAGCTGGGAATAGTCGATATGGAATAAGGTGTGAGGCAAACTATTTGACTTCCATATTCTATCCATTTCTCCTATCCCTTGTCTTTTTTATATATTTAGGTCAGAGCCCATGGGACCTCTTGGGCACTTATACATCTTGGGCACTACTGGCGAGCCATACATACATTTTGGGCACTACTGGTGAATCTACAGTAATTACTACTACTACTTCTCCTAATAATGATGTTGCCTTCATTGTAAAAGTAGCCTTACAGTATCCACGATATTGATCTCATTGGGGCAACATTTGCAAGCCATTAAAAATCCCATTGCAGTGGGAATTACATACACATATCAAAGGAAGAATGAACCCATTTGTGAACACCTTTGTTAGAATCCTCAATCTGGACTGCCACATATTTTAATGTACAGTAGGTTGAATGTATTAAATCTTCCAACTGGACTCCCTCAAGTGAGATCAAAGACATATTGGTGATGTAGATGTATTCATACAAATTAGGAATGGGATCATATAAATCCCCAGATTTTTGTTCTGATTCACAGCTTGAATCTCTCTCGCTCGCAAATGGGTCAACTCTAAAGAAAGAAAAGTTTGGAATTGGATTCAAATTTGTACCACTGAGTTTGGATTCAAGATATTGTGTGACATATTACAACAATATGAAGTTCTGATCAAAACTTCTGATTTAGGTTTTTCCTCAATATGAAAACAAATCTCAAATTACTACAGTGAAACTTGATAACTAACAGCTCTCACCTTGGCAAAAAGAAATTATAGAGCTGGGATTTTGGGTATCTGTCAAAGTTTTTGCAATGTAGATTCAGAATATATAGGTCTCAGAACTGTTGAGAAAACTACGTGAAATTTTCTTACCAGAAAGTTCAATATAAGCAGATTATCTGACCATACATTACTCTTCTTTTGTTTTCATTTTTCTTCCACTGCTACACTGAACTTGTAGAAAAAAAATGACGTAAAGAAAATGCAACCCTGTAGGTCCTCCTGTACAGGTGAATTTGCAAACCAGAAGCCACTGATTAATTTTGAAACAGAGTGATCATTAACCCAAGAAATGAGGGTTAATCCTGTTCCCATTGAAATGAATGAAAATTTTCTTCAATGGGAGCAGAGTTAGACCTGAGTTTGACTAATATCTAGTAACTGCAAAATAAGACTTTCTGTGGAGTACTATCTCAGAGTTATAAAGTATTGTTGTCTTTTTTCTATATGAAATTAGCCACATTGAGATTTGCAACCTGACTTGTGTATACAAAGATAAAGATAATTACTTAATTGAGATAATTAAGTTATTTGTCACTATAGAATTTGTACAAATGAGACTTTTCATTTATGACAGTTTTTGACAATTTGCAATCTGTATTGCAACACTACAGAGATCATTAGTACACATTTTTAGCCACAAATATAAGTCATACTACTGAATATATCAAAACCTGTAAAGCCTTTTAATTAGTAACACTGGCAGTTGTGTGATATCTTATTGTCATTCATCAAACAGCTTTATTTTGGTTTGAAAGGATATAACTAAAGGGCTCTCCCCCATCATTCTTCATTTGCAACCTCACACAGAGACAAACCCACACATAATATGGCCTCATTGACTGAATGAGTGTATCTGAAACAAACAAATTATGTTCGTAAAATAATGTTTTATCAGTTTGTGACAGCAAAATGGCCAATTTTTTTAACCCAGTATTGGAAGATGATGTATAGAACAGGAGCAAAAACAAGGGACTTGTGTTGAAATAGCATTATAAATCTTAAATGTCTTTTTATGCAATATTTTAAGTGTGATTAATATCTGCAGGTAAAATCAAATCACAAATTCAGCTTTGCAATGAAACAGATGCTTAAATTAATAAACAGAGATATTCCTCTTTATTTCCACCAGAAAGATCTCCCAGGAGTTTTCTTGACTTTGTGTATTCAGTAATTTATCACAGCATTTTTTTTAAACACCAACATTCAAAGCACAGTAAGAATCTGGAACCAGCCAAATGGCCCAGCAGTTGTACTATATTTTACCAAATAAGAACAGGTTTCAGAGTAGCAGACGTGTTAGTCTGTAGTCGCAAAAAGAAAAGGAGGACTAGTGGCACCTTAGAGACTAACCAATTTATTTATTTGAACTACAGCTCACTTCAGTGGAAAATACAGTGGGGAGATTTTACATACACAGAGTACATGAAACAATGGGTGTTACCATACACCCTGTAACAAGAGAGTGATCACTTAAGGTGAGCTATTACCAGCAGGAGAGCGGGGGAGAAAAAAACCTTTTGTAGCGATAATCAAGGTGGGCCATTTCCAGCAGTTGACAAGAACGTCTGAGGAACAGTGGGGGATGGAGGGGGGGGGGAATAAACATGGGGAAATAGTTTTACTTTGTGTAATGACCCATCCACTCCCAGTCTCTATTCAATTTTATAATGAGTAACTTTGACATGCCAGGGATCCTTCCCAGTCTCATGAGGGACATGTGGACAATGATGATTTCCACAAGATTGTATTTATTAACAAATTTTCAGGAGACCAAATGAGAGTGTCTCTATGCTTATGGGAGGAAATAATTCCAGCATTATCGATGAAGTGGCAAATCCTGGCCATCTTCACCCTCAGCAAACTGGACCTAAAAGCCAATAAAACTAGTGCTATTCCACTGTGCAGGAATAAAGGGAAGAGGCAGGATTCAGGAAGTACCCTGCACACCTGCATGACAGAACTGTGCTCTGCAGGACTCCATGTGAGAGAGTGTGCAGGGAGATTTGTGGGAGGGAGCAGATCATCCTGTGGGAGAAGCAGAGTCACAGCTGATGAATCTATTACTTAGGGTCCATCTCCACTAGAGCCAGGAAGGGTAAAGATATATATGCTAGTTCTGATTGATGTAGAGCACTAAAAATAGCAGTGAAGCCACAGGCTATCTGCCCTAAGTACTTACCAAGGATTTCAGATGGGACTGTACTTGGGGCAGCTACCCTGTCCGGCCACCTGTGCAGCTGCAGATACACTGCTATTTTTTATCATGCCTGTTTGCTCAGAGAGGGAGAAATTACACCTTCAGCTCCAGTGCAGACACACCCTGTGTAGACCTCCATCCCCTTATTACCCTCTGGACATGCCCTGTTTATTCAGGAGAACATTTAATCTAGCATATGAATCATGTCACTATATTTTCCAGTAATTCCTGCTTGTGGATGGGACTAGACTGTCTAGTGGACTGTTGTTTCCTTCTGTGAACACCGGTTCATCTCTTTCAACATCTCTCATTCTCTTGCTTGTTGCCCTGTTATCTACTCCTCCTGTAGCATGTCACCCATTAACCTCTCTGAATTTTCTGTTTACAATGTTCTCTCATCTGTCTCTCATAGATTCCATGGGCTTTCCCCTCTTTTCCATTACTCTGAAGCATTTCAGTCTCTTTTCTAACTACTTTGTCTGTTCTACTCCTATTAAGCCCCAGCCTTGGCTCCCCTCTTGCCTTCGTTATCTCACCTCCTCTAGCTCTCACTAGGTTGAATGCCTCTGGAAGGATCCTGATACTATGCAGGCTTCCTTTACTATAAACACTTTCTTCTGTCATGTGATCCTTCCTGCCTGGCTCCTTTCTAAGATAACCTACTCCTCCCTTTTCCACTCCCAGGTCTCCAATACCCATCAAATCTTCTCTTTTAATTCTCTATTCAAACCCTGCTCCTCCCTCTATACTCAGGAGCTTAGAAATTGTTTTAAAATTTAAAAGCAATGGCAATTCTTTCTCATCTGTTTCTGCCCTTTCCTTCTATCCCTTTTACTACCTTTTCCTCTTCAAATAGCCCTTGAATTTGTCCTTAGCCCCCTCCTTTTCTTCCTTTAGCGCTTGGATGAGCTCATCCGCACCTATACTAATGACACAAAATAAATGTTTACCAAAAATCTCTCCCCTTGTGCTGAGGTTTATATAACTGTCTATGTCTCCAATAACTCCTTAGGGATACTCTTCAGTTCCTCAAACTTAGTAGGTCTAAAATTAGCCTGTCATGTCTCTTCCGTTTTCTTGTTACAAATGACAACACTCCCATTTTCCAGGCTTCTCAAGATTGCAACTACGGGACTCCCTTCAATCTCAAAATCTCTATTCTCACCAAATCCTGTCACTTCTCCATGTACCTCATCTCCAGAATATGTCCTTTCCTCTGGGTTCCCGCTGTTAAAATGGTTTCTGCCTGTATCTCAGTACTTGTCTTTTACTACCCCATATATTATGCTGGGTCCTCTTAATCTATGCCTATTCTCATTTCCTACTCAAGTCTCCATAGTGTATTCTTGCGGCTTCCTACATGGCAACAGCCTCCCTCCTCCAGTGTGTCAATGAATCTTTGTTTCTTCTTCAAATCCCTCTTACTAATCTACTTCGTATGTATATAAATTAGAAGTACTGCAACAACCAGTTCCCCTGCTCTCTTACCTCTCCCTCACAATCCTTTAATTTACCCCACATTATAGCAAATCTCCACAATAAGTATCCATTTTATTAAAAACCCTTGGAACTATGAGGACATGAGCCATGGTTAAATCCTCATCTGCTGATTCTAAGTTATATTCCCTTTCCCCTCATTTGTCTGTATTAGACTGTTTAGATTGTAAACGCTTCATGGCAGGGACCTGTCATCTTATATATCTGTAAGGAACCACGCACAACAGTGATATAAAAATACTTTAAATAACATAATAAAACACCATGGGACATATTCTCTGCTGGTGTAAGTCCACTAGATCTTTGCCCCCGTGCCCTTGATATTTTTCCATCTGCTTTCTTGACCTTAATAGCAACTAGCTTCTTTTCCAGGTGTACAAATCTGCACTTTCCAGATACAGATTTCAAGGCGATTATCCTTAAAAGTTTATACAGTTGCCAGTATTCAAAGCTGTTTAAAGTATCCTGAATGTACCAATGTCTCCTCCAAGAGTACCGAGTGCCCCACATACCACTGAAATCTATGGGTCTCAAATGATTTGTACAGTTATATAGAACACATATGTTTAAGAGACTTTTTGGTATCCATAGTCACAAAAATATACAGATTTCAGAGTAACAGCCGTGTTAGTCTGTATTTGCAAAAAGAAAAGGAGTACTTGTGGCACCTTAGAGACTAACCAATTTATTTGAGCATAAGCTTTTAGCTGCTATAAGATGCCAAGTTAGATGCAGTGTACCTAAGCATTACCTGGCACATATGAATTTTACAAGACTTTTTTTAAAATCATTAGAAGTGTCAATAGTACGAAAAGCTGTATCATAATGTAATCTGGGGCATACCTGAAGAAATATCCTCTGAAACAATTATTTCACTGTTTTCAATCCAACACTTCATTTGAAATTAGTTCCCCCAAGACTAGATTACAGAGTAGTTGCATCGTCTCTCTGCCTGATAACTAAAACTAATTTAAAAATTTGTAAGTTCAAAGCACCTTGTAAATTGTCAATAAGGCATCAGATACTTCCCTGAATATAGTTTACACACTTTAGTAATTTCATTTACTGCTTTATTGTTTTTGTGGGGAAAGGAAAAGAATAGCAAACACATAAGTGATACAATCCATAGTAAGATGCTGACTTCATAAATCAAAAAGTGGCAACTTTTTAAAAAAATGACTTTGAGGGCAAATAAATACTTATTATCCTAACCACCTCTACATTTTTCTATTATTTTAGTACTGCCAGAAAATAATATCTAACAGTGGCCTCACTGTATTAATCCATTATTATTTGGCATGAATTTCAAAAAGTAAGAGTTATTATAACAAATTGGGTTTTATACTTCTTGTTAGTAAACTAAATAAAGTTCTGCAAATTTACTTTTTCTAGTTGCAAGTTCTAAATTAATGTTATATCAACATAGTGGTACTCAACACCTCCACAAACAATATCTATTTGAAGAATAAGTAGGCATGATATTGGAATGTACAAATCTGAACTGTTTGATGATGATTACATTTTGACAGCAAACATTTTCAATCAGTTTTGGAAATAAAAATTGTACTTCTCATTTAGATTCTTGTCTATAAGAACCAGCCATCTGGATTGATGACTGCAGTTCACATCTTCTTGAGCTGACATAAAGGGATCCCCTTGAAAGATGAATTTTTGGAAGTAAATGCACCTTGTAGCAAGGCACTTTCTCCTTCATAAAGAACAATCAGCTGAAAATAAATGACTAACCCCAGTGAACACTTATTTTTAAAATTATACACACACTCATATATGAAGCTGAAACTTAAGTTCTCTACTGACAAATATTACCATGATTGTTTGATGAATCTTAGGTTTAGAGTCTGTCCCAAGATGCGTCTGTGTGGCTCCCACTGAAGTTAATGAAAGCTGTGTGTTCATCTGAAAGTGGAAGTGGACTGGTTTGAAGATGCTAAACATACATATTAGAAAGTTTCTGGTTCTACTTCCAACAAACCCGATGGACAGGCCCAGGTGGGATAAAAGCAAGAATGAATAAATATAATAAATATAATCCTGTTCAACCACACTACTGCCCACATCTGAAAGAGAGAACTGACATCTGAACAACTTTTGGTGAAAGGAGTGCCACCTGCATTATCATTAGATTTATAAGTGTAAAGATCTTTATACAACCCAGGAAGAGTATACCTCCCTCTGGTATGAAGCAAGGTGTTGTTTTATCAGTTACATAATTTCAGCACCACCTGACACACACACAAATTGTAAGCCTAAAACTATTTTTGATCTTATTTTGACTTCAAAAAAAAAATTACAGTTAAACCTATGATTTTTTTAAAAAAAATATGAATCCCTATAAAACATTCACAGAAAACCAATCCCTCTCCTTCCGGGAAAAGGAAGCGGGGAAATTAAACTAGTATTTACCTCTTTATCAGTAAAAACAACGAGGAGTCCTTGTGGCATCTTGTTGTTTTTTGCTGCTACAGATTAACACGGCTACCACTCTGAAACCTCTTTATTCGTGATAAGAGAATGTATACAACTGGCCACTATGGCACCATATTTTTGAAGCTGCTTGTCAGTCTTCCCGGTACCGTGAATAAACCCCCTTCAGAATTGTCTGTGCTTACCTGATTCTTGGGGAAAAGAATCTTTTTGCCTAACAATAGGATAGCCCATCATTATGCATACTTAAGGGCAAGGAGAAGAAACCCTGTTGTAAATAGGGGCCATTTTCAGAAAGCTATGAAATAGTGCTTTCTATGTGACCTATTATCATCTTGTTGTAAAAGGTGAGGGGAAAGGTCAGTGTGTAGCACACAAAAATGTTAAACACCATACATGAAATCCTGACTCCCACTGACTTTAACTAGGCAAGGATTTCTCTCTATTAAACAAAGGTACAATCAGAAGGATGCAAATGCATTGTCTCGGCTGTGTTATCTCCTCCATCAGTATCAAGATTCCCAGCTAAAATAATGATCAAGTACAAGCAGAAAACGTGGCCATGAAAGTAGTTCTCATTTAATGCACAAAATTTTTAGTTTTTCTTTTTTGTAAAATACGCTAGATTACACACATTTTGGGGTTTGTATATTCAACATACCATATATTTCAAGTGCTATATAAATAATCAAGTATCTAAATTTTGAGTTAATTTTGATAAAAGACAACAGGGTTTTGCCTTCTATATTTGGTGCTTTGAAGCCTCATTACGATAAACAAATTAATCAGCTGGCATATTTAGTGGCTTCCAAACAACCATTTTTGTGGACTTGTGTGTCTAGCTATGGTACCTACTTATTTGGAAGTGGTAGCTTTGAAGCAGGTAGAGTTCATAGTTGCTTTAGAGTTATGTTCCTAATCCTAAATTAAACAGAGGTTTTGGAGTTAACTTCCATGAAAACAGCATCAGAACACAAAGGCTTGATCCTGTTCTATTCTAGACAATGGCAGGTTTTTTTATTGACTTGAATGAAAGCAGGATCGAGCCCTAAATGAGCACACTGATGAAATGGATTTTACTTACACTGCTGGCATTTTAAAATATTTTGCATACAAACAGATTAATATAGAAACACAACAGAGTACAATGTAGTTATCTACATTACCACCTTCCTAAAAAGGATATGCATGTTTCAAAACTACTTAGGTGATTTGTACTCAAAATACACAACACCAGCTCTAAATAGCCTCACCCTTTCTTGCATAATGTATCAGGTTTTAATTCCTAAAGATAAAGCTAGTGGTTCAAAGGCACTAACCGAAGCCGTCTACCACTGAAGTTTTGTATTTGTGCAGAAAAAAATGTAGAGCTGGATGCTCTATTTCTTTCCATTTGCAGATGCATAAAGCAGTCACTTTAGAAAATGAACACTTTGTTTAATTTATAGCTGGTGTGTTTTCATTTAGCTTAATCTCTGCTGGCTCAGCATAAACATACGATGTTTACACTGCACCTACTGCAAAGCACACCCAGCAAATTTTCCCTTGGCTGACAAAGAGAAAGAGAAAAGCCTTCCTTTTTGAATGAACTGCATTCTAGAGACCATAACAACATAATTGCATAATTTTACATAATCAAAAATATCATAAAAAGTAAAATGAATAAAGCAATACAGTTTTTGTTTCCGTTAACAGCTGGGCACCTCAACACAGAATAGCTTATTCCTAGCATTTGCCGATTGATGACAATTCTACTGTTGATATTGACAGGGTCATAATGCATTTTGACAAAATGATTAAACAGGCAGATAGCACGGCCAGTTCTCCTTTTTGGTATAAAGAAAACAAAAACCTTATATCAGTTCGTATCTTTGGAAATCCCTTTTACAGTGCTCTGTTGCAACTTTATGAAATTATCTTGATGAACTGATTATGGTAACTAGATGCTGGATGCCATTTGTTTCTGCAAAAAGAAAATCTCTCTTTCAGCTTCCACATGTGAAGAACGATTACGTTCTAAATAGTTATAATAGCTAGCTATTTATTATCACTGAAAACCTTCATAATTTTGATAATCCTTTGAGTATCAGAGTAATCATTTTGGCAATATGCTGCTACTGCTGCTGTTAAAACACTGATCAGAAAAAAAAGCAGATTTAAGAACAGTGTTAATGTTTGGATGAAAGACTAAAAGTTAAGCAGAGGCTGGTAAGGCATCCTCAAATCACTGTTGTATGGGGACAAAAGTTTCAATAAATGTTAAGGATAGAGTCAATTCTAACAAAGTTTTCCTGACCATTGTCAGTGTCTCACACAATGTATAAGAGATTTGCAGTATAGATCAGAGAGGCTAATATTGTCCTGAGACTGGGAATAGCCTTTATCTTTGCTTATTAATGTGCTTGCAAATCATATAATTCATTTGTTTACAACACAAAACAGTTTTAAAAGACTATATTTTGTAAACTTCTAAAAAATTCGTTCTCCTCATTAGGTTGCTGTTCCTGGTTCATTGTGGTAGGGTAGGGTGGGATTTTATTATTTAAATCTACTTATCTGTATAAATCAGTGGTAATGTCAAAACCCAAAAGAAAAGAGAAGAATTTAATGTCATAACTTCTAAAACAGTAATTGTTGTATTCGCAACTATAAAAGAGTAAAATTGCATCTGTCTAGACAACATAAAATATCAAGGTTAATTAATTTATTTTACACAGCTGGTCACTATGTTTGTTTGTCTCTATTACTTACTGATGAAGTTCAAGGTATGTAATTAAGTTAAGCAAATCCTCTTCCTCATCAACAGATTCACTCAAAGAGTCTCTCTCTCTCTCTCTCTCTTTAAATAAAGCAAAAACAAAAACAACCCCCCCCCCCAACTAACTAAACATCTGCATCTACAAAATTTCAACACTCGCAACAAACATCAAACCTCTCAGGTATGTGTCTCCACTACTGTTCAAGGTTACAAGAAGTTTAAAAACAAATATATGAAGATGTCGTGTCCAGACAGCAGAGTTTTATTTAGGGAGGGGAATCATTTTAATCTCTTCTGCTATCTGACAGATCTGGAAAGGAAGGAATCTTATTGTGCTTATATTTTTAGCAATTTTCACTCTTAATAGAAAGTAACCTTTTCTTTATACAACAATGATAAAGACTAAAATCAGTACTGAGCCATTTTATATGCCACAAAACCTCTCTCTGAGGCAACAGTAGCCACTGAGCAGTTTTGACCGTATTTTCAAAGGATGAATTTCTATTTGAAGATAAAAATTGTACTTATGGTGATTCTTTTTTAAGTAGGATATGATAGGTTTTTATCAATTTGTAGATTATAAAGTCGCAAGGGACCATTGTGATCATCTAAGTCAGACCTCCTGAATGATACAGGCCATAGGACTTCCCTGAATTAACTCCTCTGGCACATATCCTACAGAAAAAATATCCCGTTGTGATTTTTAAATTTTCCAGCAATAGAGAATCCACCAAAACCCTTGGGAAGTTACTTCTATGATTATATCTTCACTGTTAAATATATGTACCTTATTTCTAGTCTGAATTTATCTAGCTTTAACTTTCAGCCATCAGAGCTTGTTATACCTTTGTTAGCTATTTTAAGAGCCCTCTATTATCAATTGTCTGTTCCTATGTATGTAGTTCTAGACTGTGATCTAGTCACCCCTTAACCTTCTCTTTGTCAATCTAAACAGATTGAACTCCTTGAGTTTTTCATTATAAGGCATGTTTTCAAATCATTTTATCGTTCTCATGGCCATTTGAACCTGCTCCAATTTACCAATATGCTTTTTTTGAATTGTGGGTAACAGCAATGTATTCCAGTAGGGGTCATACCAGTGTCAAAGAGTTTAATAGGTCCAAGGATTGTATTACCCTTCTGATCACATCTCCACACTGGGTTGTTATGTTCAGCTGATTATCGACCATAATTACCAAGTCTTTTTCAGAATTGCTCTTCCTGTGGTACTCCGAAATCTTCCTATGATGGAGTCCCCATCCATTATGTATGGCCTACATACTTTTATATTTGCCTGTATTAAAACACTGTTTGCATCCAGTTTACTAAGCAATCCAGATTACTCGGTGTCAGTGACCGGTTCTCTTCATTATTTACCACTTCCCCAATTGTTGTGTCATCTGTAAAGTTTATTAAGTAAGTTATGATTTCATGATTTCAGGTGATTGATAAAAATGCATTGGATAAAGTCCAATCCCCAAATCTCTTTCAGGAAAAAAAAAATGTCCTGCATAGTCCATACAAGCTTCGCCTATGATGATTACTAGGAGACCCAAAATTAAGACATTATGGTTTCTATTAACATTCACAGGATATTTTTTTTCATTCTTTCCTATAGATGTAGTTTCTCTAATAATTAATGAGTTGAATTTGCAGCCTTATTAACTTTAATATGAAAGTACTTCCCTTTAATTAGGTGATTATCCATATTGAATACCCACTGTACCTAATTCTATTTTTAGAAATATCCTCATGTCTTGATTCCATTAGGGAAGAACAGATTTTCTTTTAATAGCTAGATTATTGCTAGATTATTACATTTCGATAGAACAATTTTATTCTGAACAGAGTGTGTGACAAATAACCACCTGAGTAGATTTTCATGTGTACTTTCCAATAACAGCATAAAAATAGGATAAGCAGATGCTTATCTTGAATTGTTTGTCTCTGCATCATTCTTTACCATAGACTTGATTGAGATCATGAAACTGCTCTACTGTGTTTGTTCGGGTGACACACTGAGTATAAGAGAAAAGACAACAGGTGGTTCAGACAGATGCGGGTAGGGGGCGGCTCCAAGAAATGAGACAATACTGGTCACCCTTATACGCAGTGGTCTCAACTCACCGCCTGCCTAACCATTGTCAAGTTCAGGCCATAGTCTGTATTTCTAATTTTTTAATTATTAATATATCAAAAAGACAACACTCTATATTCCTAGTCTTTTGCTGTAGATCTTATATTTTTATTATCATGGATTCTAACTTGACTGCATATTGTGTGTGTGTGTGTGTGTGTGTATATATATAATTTTCAGTGTTCTCTTTTCATCTTCAAATCTCCATTTAAATAACAATATACTTATATATAAAACAAAAATATACATTTAGAGAGAATAGAAAGAGAGAGAGAGCAAGAGTGAGAGTAGCAACTTTTGAAGTGTTACTCAAATCGGATTTTATTTCCAAATGTGGTAAAATAATTCTGTCAGGCTGAGACTTAGTCAACTAAGCTGCAGCCTGGAAAGAATTTGTAAAGCTGAGCTGTAAAACCCTGTTTTTTGTTTGTTTTATAATAGAATTACCTAAAGTGGTTGGAATAGAGCTACTATAAATAAGGTTTCAGAGTAACAGCCGTGTTAGTCTGTATTCGCAAAAAGAAAAGGAGTACTTGTAGCACCTTAGAGACTAACGAATTTATTTGAGCATGAGCTTTCGTGAGCTACAGCTCACTTCATCAGATGTATACCGTGGAAACTGCAGCAGACTTTATATGTGTGTATATAAAGCCTGCTGCAGTTTCCACGGTATACATCTGATGAAGTGAGCTGTAGCTCACGAAAGCTCATGCTCAAATAAATTCGTTAGTCTCTAAGGTGCTACAAGTACTCCTTTTCTTTTTACTATAAATAAGGTTGTCCAATAATAAAGGAAAGGTGTGGCTAGTGTGGCCTCAGAATAAATAAATCTGCACATTCTCTTTCCAGAGTTAACAGTCACCAAGGGCCTAGTCTGTCTGAAGGACACATTCTCAGTTGCAAGATAACAAGATAATAAATGGATTTTCCTGATGTATAATTACTTATAAATCTAGTAGTACTAGCAGCCTGACTATACTGTATTTTACCAGCAGATTAGCAAATTGTTTATTTCATATTAAATTTGGGAGGCTAGACATCACAGGGAATATACCCTGTCACCCATAACCATTCATCTTCAAGACCATGAAATCTATAGGCTGATAGTGACCAGAAGTCTCTCGCTATCTGTTTAGGCCCCAATTCATCAAATCAATTAAGCACATGCTTAAGTTCATACATTTAATCAACTGGTTAATATTAAACATGTGATTAATTATGTTGCTGAATTGGGCCGTAGTACTTAGACCAGATGAATTAGTAGTTTTGGTCCAGTTGAAAGTGGTCAGCTATGTACATCAGTGACTGCCAGTACAATTGTTACCTATGTGCATGGCCTTAGCAGAAAGCCAAGACACTGAATGGGTACAGAGAGAAGTTATCTCGTCTGAAAAAACAATGGAGTGCATTAACAAACTGCTGCGGTATTTCTTGTATGGTTAAACAAGAGGACGGCACTATTCAGGATATCACTCACACACTGAATTGACTTAAAAGTAAGAATAATTGTAATTAATTTTTTAAAAGATTGACAGCACCAGACTGATTGGAAGCAGCAAATGCAGTAGTGATAGAGGACAAAGTTTGCAATTATTGTACAGGCTACAGCTCTGAAAGTATAGCTAATGCTTACATATCCTGAGTTCAGAAGTTATATGTTGTAGTAAATACAATATGATCCATTAGACACTAATGTTAGCAAACTTTTAAATAGGCTAATATTAAAGTGGTTAAAGAACACATTGCTTTTGGAAGTTAATCAGGTAAATGCCACTTATTTCAAATATAAGTACTTCCTTTTAAACTAACAGTTTATTCACCAAGGCGACATTGCATAGCTCTTTGTAAAATATTAATCAAAAGCACCTATTTGTAAGTTAGATTATTATTAATAGCTAAATTTGTGCTTTATAAAACCTATTTTTTTAGGTAGAGGATAAAACCTTTCAAGACCTCACTCAGGTCAAGCAGTGACAAACTGGCACCTCATTTCCTCGCCTGACTGAGTATTGGAGCTTGTTGTTATGAGTATTGATGTTCTGACCTTTATCTAGGTTATGTGTCAATCATATCTTATTCCCATAAATATCCTCACAGAACTATAAAGCTCATTGGAACAACTATTACTAAATCATAAAACTGAGGTTTCTTTGATCAACTTGGAAATGATGGGCATTAACAACAACTGTATCTGGCTACTACATATATTTAAATATTAAGCATTGTGTAATAAGCCCATTAATGCGTTTCATTGTTAGGAGTTAGGCACTGCGTTATCAAAAAGAAAAGGAGTACTTGTGGCACCTTAGAGACTAACCAATTTATTTGAGCATAAGCTTTCGTGAGCTACAGCTCACTTCATCAGATGCATACTGTAGAAAGTGTAGATCTTTTTATACACACAAAGCATGAAAAAATACCTCCCCCCACTGCACTCTCCTGCTGGTAATAGCTTATCTAAAGAGATCAATCTCCTTACAATGTGTATGATAATCAAGTTCGGCCATTTCCAGCATAAATCCAAGTTTTCTAACCCCCCCCCCCCCCCGGTGGGGCTGAACTTTGTGACTTTGTCCTTACCCATAACTATTTTACATTTGGGGACAATTATACCTTCAGATCAGCGGCACTGCTATGGGTACCCGCATGGCCCCACATTTTTACCAACATTTTTATGGCCGACTTAGAACAACGCTTCCTCAGCTCTCGTCCCCTAACGCCCCTACTCTACTTGCGCTATATTGGTGACATCTTCATCATCTGGACCCATGGAAAAGAAGCCCTTGAAGAATTCCACCATGATTTCAACAATTTCCATCCCACCATCAGCCTCAGCCTGGTCCAGTCCACACAAGAGATCCACTTCCTGGACACTACAGTGCTAATAAACAATGGTCACATAAACACCACCCTATACCGGAAACCTACTGACCGCTATTCCTACCTACATGCCTCCAGCTTTCACCCTGACCACACCACACGATCCATCGTCTACAGCCAAGCTCTGCGATACAACCGCATTTGCTCCAACCCCTCAGACAGAGACAAACACCTACAAGATCTCTATCAAGCATTCTTACAACTACAATACCCACCTGCAGAAGTGAAGAAACAGATTGATAGATCCAGAAGAGTTCCCAGAAGTCACCTACTACAGGACAGGCCTAACAAAGAAAATAATAGAACACCACTAGCCGTCACCTTCAGCCCCCAACTAAAACCCCTCCAACGCATTATTAAGGATCTACAACCTATCCTGAAGGATGACCCAACGCTCTCACAAATCTTGGGAGACAGGCCAGTCCTTGCTACAGACAGCCCCCCAACCTGAAGCAAATACTCACCAGCAACCACATACCATACAACAGAACCACTAACCCAGGAACCTATCCTTGCAACAAAGCCCGTTGCCAACTGTGCCCACATATCTATTCAGAGGACACCATCACAGGGCCTAATCACATCAGCCACACTATCAGAGGCTCGTTCACCTGCACATCCACCAATGTGATATATGCCATCATGTGCCAGCAATGCCCCTCTGCCATGTACGTTGGTCAAACTGGACAGTCTCTACGTAAAAGAATAAATGGACACAAATCAGATGTCAAGAATTATAACACTTCAATCTCTCTGGTCATGCGATTACAGACATGAAAGTTGCGATATTACAACAAAAAAACTTCAAATCCAGACTCCAGCGAGAAACTGTTGAATTGGAATTCATTTGCAAATTGGATACAATTAACTTAGGCTTGAATAGAGACTGGGAGTGGCTGGGTCATTATGCAAGGTAACCTATTTCCCCTTGTTTTTTCCAACCCCCCTCCCCCCCCCGACGTTCTTGTTAAACCCTGGATTTGTGCTGGAAATGGCCCACCTTGATTGTCATACACATTGTAAGGAGAGTGATCACTTTAGATAAGCTATTACCAGCAGGAGAGTGGGGTGGGAGGAGGTATTTTTTCATGCTTTGTGTGTATAAAAATATCTTCTACACTTTCCACAGTATGCATCCGATGAAGTGAGGTGTAGCTCACGAAAGCTTATACTCAAATAAATTGGTTAGTCTCTAAGGTGCCACAAGTACTCCTTTTCTTTTTGTGAATACAGACTAACACGGCTGTTACTCTGAAACCTAGCACTACATTATAGTTCTCATTTGTGTTAGATGCAGAATGTTCCTACAGCTAGCCAAGTGACAAGGCAGCACAGTACCTTGTACCTATAAGTCTAGAGCAGTGGTTCCCAAACTTTAACAGTCCGCAAACCCCTTTCGCTAAATTGTGAAATCTCGTGAACCTCCTCCTTAAAAATGAATATTTCCAGGGATTTAAGTTTAAATTTCCTCCGCACTCCATGGGGCTCCTGCTGCTGGACCCTGTTGACTGCCCCGGTCAACTGAGCTCCACTGAGCTCAGGCTGCAGGTCCTGCTGACCACCAGGGCTCGGGCTGCCAGGCCCAACTACCCGGCTCCGCTCTCTCTGGGGCTTGGGCTGACAGCCCCACATGGAGCACTGGGGTTCGGACTGGCGGCTCCCCCACTGATGGCAACAGGGCTCGGGCTGCCTGCCCCAACTGCCCTACTCCGCTCTCCCCGGGGCTTGAGCTGTCTGCCCTGTAACCGGGTCTGCCCTGCTGCACCCAATGCCTGGGGTCCTCTGGCCACCATTAGTGAATTTTTTCTGGTGAACCCCCTGTAACGTTCTGCAAACCCCTTGGGGTTCTCGAACCCTGTTTGGGAACCACTGGTCTAGATTTAGAGTTTTCCAGACAACCAGAATTTTTCCTCAGAAAAAAACTTCTTTTGAAATTTTCCCACCATGAAATTCCACTTTCCCCACAGGATATTTTGAAAATGTCACTTCCCCCCACTTTCCTTCAGTTTCCCAAGATTTTTCAGTAGGGAAAGAGTAATAAATTGTGCGAAATTTGGAAAATCCCACTTTTCACACTTTGCTACTGTTTTACCACTGAGAAAAAGTTGGGAAAGTAAGAAAGTGTAGGAAAGTGGGGAAACACTTTTCAAAATTATTGAAGACAGTTAAGTCCAAAGATGACTGCGAAGAATTACAAAGGGATCTCGCAAAACTGGGCTACTTGGCAACAAAATGGCAAATAAAATTCATGGTTGATAAAGGAAAAGTAGCACACACTGGAAATTATAATTCCAACTATACATACAAAATGATGTGGTCTAAATTAGCTGCTACTACTCAAGGAAGATCTTGGAGTCATCATGGATAATTCTCTGAAAACCATCTGCTCCTTGTGCAGCAACAGTCAAAAAAGCTATCCGAATGTTAGGACACATTAGGAAATGGATGGATACTAAAACCGAAAAAAATATCATAATGCCACTCTAAATCCATGGCATGTCCACACCTTGAATGTGCATGCAGTTCTGGTCACCCCATCTGAAAAAAGATACATCTTCTTGTTCCATATGGAAATAGCAATATTTCAAAGTTAATAGAAGGTTCTGAAATCAAATTGAGGGCTCTAAGAAATTTTAAAAAAAAAAAAAGTGCCTTTACTCTACCTCCTGGAAATGAAAAAAAGGGGACACTTGTTCACAATATGTTCAATAGTTCGGAGGTCTTCACTTTCGCTCTATGCTGAATCCTTAATTCTCCATTTTGCATAAGGTGCACACATCTTCCATATGCAGTTAAGTATCATCCACTGTCTTTGGCAGAGCAAGAAACCAGGCAGTTTGGTGGTGGGAACGTCTATGAGATACTTGTTATGTACATCAGAACCTGCCCATTAAACTCTGCCAGGTGTCTTCTGGGTTGAAGTTGGATGACAGATGAGCTTCTCCAGTTGCCCAGAATGGGTGGCAGGACTTAAGGAGGATGAACAAGGCTGTCACAGAGCAGAAGCTTTCGGTTAGCATACTCACACAACATAGCCATCTCTTCCTGTAACGTTGGAGGAAGGATGTTTGCTAGGACTGAAAACCAAGGCATTGGTGTGGACTTCAGGGTGCCCGTTATAATCTCATAGCTTCATTTAGATGGGTATCAACAAGTCTCCGTGCAAGCTTCTTCCCCAAATAGGTGCACAGTCAGCCTTGGAGTAAACTAAAGCCAGATTTGCCATTTGTAGTATTTGATCATCATAACCCCAGCTAGAACATTCTAGCTTTTGTATGATATTAATGCAGCTCTTCATTTTATGGTCAACCTCCTCCAGATGTTATTGACAGAGGCTGAGATTGAGAGAGACTCCTAGTGTGGATTAGGATCAGGGGTGATTGCCTTGCTGCAGAAATTTACGTTCAGCATCCTTTTAGCTTGAGAATTGTTGCCATAACCATTTTTGATGGATTGGATTTTAGATGTTTTCCATTCACTTCAGATCAGCACTAAGGGTGCCTTCCTCTGCCTTGAGTGTTGCAGGCTATGTCATTAGTGCCAGGTCATTGGCAAAAATGAACTTGCAGAATATCCTTTTGAGCATATCACTTATAGAGATGGACATGCAACGTTCTGTCTGAGAGCACTGACAATGAGTTGAAATGTCTGGTCACACTGAAGCAGATTCGATAGCTTCAGCAGTAGACCTTTATGCCAAATGGTGTCATAGGCTCATGACAAGTTGATAAAAATCTGCAGCTGTTTCTAGCTTCTGCTGGAACCTGGCCTCAATATGTGTAGTCAGTGCAAGCACTTGGTCACAGCAGCTTCCTCCTGTCCTGAAATCTGCCTGTTCCTGGGGGATTCCAACTCCAGCATAGAGGTCAGCCTCTGCATGATCAGCCACTCCAGAAATGTGTATGCTGTAGAGAGGAGAGATATAGGGCAATAGCTTTTGGGGTCATTCGGCCGCTTTCCAGATTTTAAAATAGCAATGAACTTTGATTGTCTCCAAACTGTTGGGAGGTTACTGGTGGTGATGTGTTGCATGAATAATGCTGCCATCCAATTGGGCTCCATCAGCCTAAGATGCTTAAAGTCTGGAAGGATGCCTTCAATGCCTGCTGCTTTTCCTGCTTTAGTGACAGAAAGGGCAGCATCAGTCTCGGCTCCTGTGAAGAGTTAACAGAAACTTCATGAAGGGACACTTTGTATGCAAGATTCTTTAAGAGCTGTTTTCACCTCTCTTTTCTTTTGTTAGCTTTGAGTTTCTCAGCAGAAGACTGATAATGCTGTTAGTGATCACTTGTGGTGTTTGTATATGTGCCACTCAACCTAGGCACTGCAGAAGGTCCCATGCTTTACGACTTCAGGCCATCCATTGTTGTTGTCTTGTAGGGTCCAATGATTCCAGGAGAGCAGTGGCTAAGTCCTGCCCACCAGTAAGTAGCTTCGTACTTCCTTAGGAGCTGGGCTTCAGCATAGCATAAAAAGTTCCTGTAACCGTGACAGAAGTTTTTCTTTTCAGCTTTAATAATATAGTTAAGTTTTGGGGATTTGGGGGTATGCTACTGATAATTATTTTAATGGTGGTGGTGAAGCCCATTTCATGTTCCAGTGTGAAACTGGTATGCGGATACATTAGAATTAGAAAAAGTACAAAGAAGGGCAACAAAAATTATTTGGAGTATGGAAAGGCTTCCATGAGAGAATAGATTAAAAAGACTAGGATAGTTCATCTTAGAAAAGAAACAACTGGGGAGGGGGAGAGGGAGTTATGATAGAGGCCTACAAAATCATGAATGGTGTCGAGAAAGTGAATAGGAAAATGTTCGTCACCCCTTCACAGAACACAAAACTAGGGGTCACCCAATGAAATTAATAGACAACGGGTTTAAAACAAACAAAAGGAAGTGCTTCTTCACACAGTACACAGTCAACTTGTGGAACTCGTTGTCACAGGATGTTGTGAAAGCCAAAAATATAATCAGGTTAAAAAAATAGATAAGTTCATGGAAGATAGGTCCATCAATGGCTATTAGCCAAGTTGGTCAGGGACACAACCCCATGCTCCAGCCATCCCTAAACCTCTGACTGCCAGAAGCTGGGACTGGAAGACAGGGGATTAAAGAAATTGCATTTAACACAGCTGGTAAACATTTGGTTTAATCAAAACTCTCCTCATTTCTCCCAGATAATTGTTAGCTGCTCTACATTTTCAGATTGTCTCTTTCCTCACAGACAGTTTTTGTGTGGGTGAAATATAAGTTATCCCCACAATTCTCTGTGCTGCAGTTATAATAATAGAGAGTATATATAGATAGTGTAATATACTAAATATTTTTAATTGTATAAATCAGAATTTATTTGCCTGAGTCTGACTCTAATAGAAAAATAGAAGCAAAATCATTAAAGTACTTCTCCATTGCTACATATCTCCGAACACCAATGGCAATTCCACATTGGTACTGTGGCCAGGAGGTTAATGTACATAGCATGTTTTACAGATTGTGCTATAGTGGGGGAAAGCCATCAGAATATGGGAGAAAATAAATAATGTACAAAACATTTTCTATTAATTTAAAGTTAATACATTAATTATTTATTGTTTGACTACAGAGTAGTTTGAATTTTTGCCACCAACAATAATACACTGAAATAATGTAAAGCAAAGTATTCTAACTATATTAAAGGCGAAAAAGAAGGAACAAGAAATAAAACTGATATTAGAGATAGGCCTGAATGTCCCTGCATCCAGATCCAAATATTCAAGGCAGAATATGGGATTTCAGTATTTCAGTCTGATCCTTCTCATTTGTTCTCTACTGTGCTGAGCCAAAACCTGGGATCCAAACTCTCAGGAAGTTTTTGAAAGCCTGGTCCTAATTGTGAAACTTGGGACCATTTCTAATCAGCATTTTGTTCCTTCAGTAACCATTAGTGACAGCTTTAAATATGAGATATTATTCAGCGCATTTGGAAGATAAAATATGTAAATCTGTAATTATTCCAGGGGATGTCAGCATTAATTGATGTCCTTTCCTTTAAGTTTTTATTGATGATAATATACTTTGGAAGTCATTTTCTGTAACTCAGGGACTTCCAGGTCAACACAAAGTAAGTGATTAAATTTAGAATCCCTGTATGCAGGGCACTTTGCTAAGTGGCAAATCTTGTTCTTATCTCCATAGACACACAGGTGCCCCAGCACAGTAGAACAGATACAGGGCAGGGAGGTGAAAAGGGAGCTGAATTTGGGAAAGCTATGCAGGGTTTATAATCCATAGCTGTGTTTTATGGGAACTCCCTGTACACATGGGGGTGGGGGTCTGCTGGGGACAGGGCAAGCAGATTTGTGAATAAAGGGAACTATAGCCATTAATGACTGCAACACAGGAGTCGCCACAGCCTCAGAGTTGAAGTACTGGCCACAAAGTGGCTCCTTTACCATTCTATGACCTGGAGGTGGTCCTTCCTTCTGAGAAACCTAATGTACAGGTCCACATAGCTAAACTGTAATATGTGCTGTGTTTGAACTCCTTTGAGTATGCTGGGAAGGACACATATAAGTTCCACACACAAGTCCATCTGCTTTAGAACAGCATAGTTAGGTATCTGGTCACAATTAAAGTTGCATGGGTGGCTAGAGTTAGCACTTAAGGATAAGAGAGGCACTCAACAATAGGGGATTAGTTTGTTTTAACATTTTTTTTAAAAACTAGTGATATCCATGTCCAGAAGCTGTTCTATTCTTGAGGTGTCACACAGCTGTCATGACAACCCTAGGACTATATGTACTGCCATAGGCTCCATAATTCCAAAGCATGACATCTAGATGTTGCCCCCAGAGGTCCAAGGAGATACACAAATGTCAGATGAGGAGCTGGGTGTAAGATGCTGGGGTAAGGATTGCCTACATAGTGGATGGAGCAGGATCTTGCCTAGTGTTTGTGGCAGCAGTTGCGTGTAACGGTAAGTACAGATCCAGAAGTCAAGTACTGGTCCAAGGGCAAAGCTGAAATCAAGAAGCCAAGTTAAGGTCAGAACTGGAGTCAGGATTGGGAACATCAAGCTGAAGGGTAAGCTGAAGTCAGGGTCAAAAACCCAAGCGAAAGGTGGAAGCCTGAGTCAGAATCACAGCAGGGATGCAAGGACTAGACTGCAGTGGTGAAATAACAAGGCTGGAGCAGGAAGTGAGAGTAGGGCAAGTGCAGCTGTGGACACGGTACATATTGAGCAGCCGTGGGGTTGTTGCCACTTCAAGGCTCAAGCAGTGATTCATTTTCAATGAAAGAGGTGCCGGGGCTCAAGCAATTTTTTTACATTCATAACTGATGCAGCAAGCCCAGAGGTGCAGGGGCTAGGAGCTGCCAAGCCTTGAGGAGCTGGGGCTCAGCCCTGACAGGCTCTGGCACAAATTAAGCACTGGGCTCATGTAGCAGATTGCTGGTTCCCCTGCCCAGTCAGGAAGCATGACCATTTGGAGAAGGCTCATGGGCCCTGGCTGAGCTTCCTATGTTGCCTAGTGACCAGGCTGGGAGTCTACTGGGCACCTGACAGTGGGGATGGGAAGTTTTGTGTTTATAAGTTGTGGCTCTGTTGGCCTGGAGCAACAGAACAGGATTTTCATTGTATAGGAAATACATCACCTCTACAGTCTTAGAAACTCCAGAAAACAGAATAGAAGTTACTCTGGATAGATTTCAGAGATTCAAATGCTGGAGAACAAACCTCTCTCTGCTAGAATCACTTTTAAAAGTTCACATGCTCAGTTCCATTTGCCACCAGATCTGGGATATGAAGGAATCCCAAATGCTGCCAGTAAATGTGTTTATAGGCGTGGATATCAAATCTTTATTTATTTTTTTTTAAATTTTAGAGTGAAACCAATGAAGGAACTTTTGTGATCCCCAAACAAAAAAAGAGCAGCTGTTTTATGTATTTTTAAAAAATAAGGGAAAAAAGAAACCAGTCAGGTTTTCTCAAGTGCTTATAGCTCTACTTAAAATTCACTAAAAGGATGTTCAAACATCTTTCTAAGTATTAAATACATGGGCCGTGAGCTCATTTTGCAAAGTTACCAAGGTAATAAAAATGGTAATGCAAAAGGACATTATCTTATATTAGTATAAAATTCAGTTCTTCCAGAACTGCAGAGTCACCTTATCATCACTATTATACAGCCAATGACATAAGAGTTTTATGTTGTGTGATTACAGAATGGTATAGTCCATTTTTATTACTAACAGTTCATGATAGAAGCTCAAACACAATATTATAGAATTACTTTTTCTAATGTATACAATACAGATTTTACTTCGAAGAATATTTTTCAGTGACAGTAAAAAGGGTTTCCTCACTTGGTAATAGGAAAATGTATCTATTGCTTCAGTCACTGAGAATTTGATATAGTAATGACTGATTACAGAAGAAGATCACACAAACTCACTATTGCTATAAAATAATTGGCAACCAATATTTTATCAGATGAATTTAATGGAACTATTTTTATTCAAGGTTATGATTTTTTTGCAAGTATTTGTTTGTTTGTTTTAAATGTAACTTTATGGTTTGATTACCAGTTGTCCTTCAATTATTCACTATTTGCTTCTTGAACTGTGTTGTTTTTCTTCAACTGATCGGTGCAACTACATGGATATTTGTTTCTTTTCCTGACAGAATGAGTGCATGTGACATTCTAGCAGGTAAATATAAACTTAAACAATGTTGTCCACAAATATTTCTGCCTGTGACTTTGAAATTTATCTTCTGCAAACATTTATAATAGTATTATTATATTACAGTAGGGCTGGGAGGCCTTTACTGAGATGGGAACCCTATCATGTTAAGCATTATACAAACTCCTTCGTAAGGGACAGTGCCTACCTCAAAAGAACTTCCAGTAGAAATAGACAAAGGGGGGACACAAAGAAATCAAGTGGATTTTCCCATGACCGCAGAGCAGGTCAGTGGTAGAAGTGAGAATTGAACCCTGATATCCCCAGTCCGAGTCACTTGCCTTTGCCACTACACCCTGATGCACCTCATTCATGTGTATGTTTGAAAAAAGAAATACAAAATAGGTGTGTACATAGCCAAAGCAAATATTACCTTTTAAAACAAATTATTAAAGTATTAATTACTATTATTATATTATTATTATTTAGAACATGCCATGCTAGTTCATTCTGGAACAGCTATTGAATGTTGAAAGGCATCTACTACCATAGAAAGCACCTACCTTTCCTTTTTAGACAATTTATAGTATTCTATAGTATGCTTTCTACAATATGTAGGGCTGTCGAGCGATTAAAAAAAATAATCGCGATTAATCACACTGTTAAACAATAGAATACCATTTATTTAAATATTTTTGCATGTTTTCTATATTTTCAGATATATTGATTTCAATTATAACAGAATACAAAGTGTACAGTGCTCACTTTATTTTTTATTACAAATATTTGCTCTCTAAAGAAACAAAAGAAATTGCATTTTTCAATTCACCCAATACAAGTACTGTAGTGCAATCTCTTTATCATGAAACTTGAACTTAAAAATGTAGAATTATGTACAAAAAACTGCATTCGAAAATAAAAATGTAAAACTTTAAAGCCTATAAGTCCACTCAGTTCTACTTCTTGTTCGGCTGATTGCTCAGACAAACAAGTTTGTTTACATTTGCAGAAGATAATGCTTCCTGCTTCTTGTTCACAGTGTCACCTAAAAAAGTAAGAAGAGGCGTTCACATGGCACTATTGTAGCCAGCATTGCAAGATATTTACGTGCCAGAGATTCATATGTCCCTTCGTGCTTCAACCACCATTCCAGGGGACATGCGTCCATGCTGATGATGCATTGTGCTTGATTACAGTCCAATTCAGTGCGGACCAACGCGTGTTCATTTTCATGATCTGAGTCATGATCTGAGTCGGCAGAAGGTTGATTTTCTACTTTGGTGGTTTGCGTTCTGTAGTTTTCACATCGGAGTGTTGCACTTTTAAGACTTCTGAAAGCATGCTCCACACCTCATCCCTCTCAGGTTTTGGAAGGCACTTCAGATTCTTAAACCTTGGGTCGAGTGCTGTAGCTATCTTTAGAAATCTCACATTGATACTTTCCTGGCATTTTGTCAGAACTCAAGCAAAAGTGTTCTTAAAATGAAGAACATGTGTTGAGTTATTATCCATAACTACTAATAACATGAAATATATGGCAGAGTGAGAGTAAAATAGAGCAGGGGAAACACAATTTTCCCCCAAGGAGTTCAGTCACAAATGTAATTAACGCATTTCTTTTTTAAACGAGCGTCATCAGCATGGAAGCATGTCCTCTGGAATGGTGGCCAAAGCATGAAGGGGCACATGAATGTTTAGCATATTTGGCAATGCCAGCTACAAAAGTCCCATGCAAATGCCTGTTCTCACTTTCTGGTGACATTGTAAATAAGACGTGGGCAGCATTATCTTCCGCAAATGTAAACAAACTTGTTTGTCTTAGTGATTGGTTGAATGAGAAGTAGGACTCAGTGGACTTGTAGGAGCTGAAGTTTTGCATTGTTTTGTTTTTGAGTGCAATTATGTAACAAAAAAAAATTCTACATTTGTAAGTTGCACTTTCATGATAAATAGATTGTACTACAGCACTGGTATGAGCTGAATTGAAAAATACTATTTCCTTTATCATTTTTACACTGCAAATATTTGTATGCAAAAATAATAATAAAGTGATCAGTGTACACTTTGTATTCTTGTTGTAATTGAAATCGATATATTTGAGAACACTGAAAAACATCCAAAATATTTAATAAATTTCAATTGGTAGTCTATTGTTTAACAGTGCGATTAAAATGTGATTAATCACAATTAATGTTTTTAATAATGATTAATTTTTGAGTTAATCACGTGAGCTAACTGTGATAAATAGACGGCCCTAACTATATGCATTAAATGTTACTTATGTAACACTATGAAGTGTAATTGTAGCTGTGTCGGTCCCAGGATATTAGCGATAAAAGGTGGGTGAGGTAATTTATTGGACCAACTTCTATTAGAGAGAGAGACAAGCTTTTGAACCACACAGAGCACTTCCTCAGATCTGGGAAATCAAAGCTAAATAAAGATGTATAAGATCATTTAGCATAAGTAGATAGCAGCACATATTCTAAGGCACCATTCTAGATAGAGTGGCTCATTAATATCTCTGCAGTCATAGGACAAATTTGCACTTTTTTTTACCATGTTCATTGTGCAATGGTAGTGGCTTTAGTATTCTTGTCTGCAACAGTTTTCCACGAGACATATTAATAGTTGATGGCAATGTTTCCTGACTGAGATAGGCTATAAACTATAAAGGCTGTTGAACCGAGAGTGAACACTAGGGAAACCCCTTAGAGGCTTCTCTAACCTGTGCTGAACTGGCCCCTGGCAACTCCAGAACTAGGAAGGCATAATACTTCCTCCATGTTGTTCCTGGGCCATGCTAAACACCTCCACAGAGTTGAATGCTTGGAAAGGGACCAAAATGAGGCAGAAGCGACAGCAACTACGAAAGTCGTTCCTGATTGCACAGTGCCACTCCCCACCCAAGCATTAATCAACAAAGGTACTACAGGGAAACCAAGGTGGATGGGGGAGGGAGTGGAAAAGCACCACCTAGAATTTTAAAGCACTGATGTCAGAATCAAGAGCACTTTTCTGTTTGTAACAAGTTAGTAGTATGGCAAAAAAAATGTTTACAAGTTACATGTATTAATCAAATAAATTTATGTCAAAAAAGAAAAGCCTCCCACAAACATTTCCTGATAGCAGGATGCCTTCTTTCTCAACCTTCTCTTGTCACTCAAGACCAGCATTTTCAAGAGCTGCCTGCTGCTTAACTTAACTGCTTAGCTTAATGGGCAGCAGACACAGGGGATTACTACACATAGATGGAGCTACCGTAATTATTCACACATCTGGGGAGAGATGCTGCACTCCCTGCCACAGATCAACACCTCGCGCCTCCCCTCTAACGTTGTGCCTACCGAGTGGGAAGCAAGCACTTTTCTTGTGGAAAGAGATCACAGAACTTTACTAATTATGTGGGCACATTGCTCAGGGTTTTGGAATGATCTGAATGAAACAGAGCATGTTCAGAGCATTAACACAAGTATTACGTAGTAGAATGGGAATCTCCTTTGAAGAAAGGTGAACAATGCAGCAGAGAAGATTCCATGTGTTGAGCTGAAAGGCAACAGAGATCTCTCTCCCCCTCCTCCAGCTACACAGATATTATTGTTGTCTCCTCTCAAGGAACTTAGCATCAGCTGCAGTTTTTCCTCAGCCACCATGCTAGTACCCTTTGCCCTCCCCAATTAAGTCCTTGTTTTCTTCCAGCCAGCCATTACTAGAACTGGGTGATTTTTTTTAACCCTAAATTTTTCTTAGCAAAAAATGCAGACTCAGCTAAATGTTTTGCAAATTCCTTTCACCAAACAGTTCATTACAACCCTTCCCCAAATAAAAACACATTGACATTTTTGTTTTGAAATTTCCTTTAATTTTACTTTAAAATAAATTCAAAAAGGGTTTTCAAAAAGCTCAAAATCAAAATTAAACTTTTTTTTAAACTTCAATTCACCAAAATAAAAAAAAAAATGTTTACCAAAAAATGTCCACCCCCACAATTATTCAAGAAGAGTCAACATGGCTTTTCTAAGGGGAAATTATGCCTCTCCAGTCTATCAGACTTCTGTGAGGGGGTCAAACAGGTGGACAAGGGTGATCCAGTGGCTATACTATACTTAGACTTTCAGAAAGCTTTTGACTAGGTCCCTCACCAAAGGCTCTCAAACAAAGTAAGCTATCATGGGATAAGAAGTAAAGTCCTCTCTTGGATCAGTAACTGGTTAAGAGATAGAAAACAAAGGGAAAGGATAAATGATCCGTTTTCACAATGAAGAGATGTAAATAGCTGGGTTCCCAAAGGGACTGCACTGGGACTGCACTGGAAAAAAGGGTAAACAGGGAGGTGGCAAAATTTGAAGAAAATACAAAATTATTGAAGACAGTTAAAGTCCAAACCGACTGCAAAGAGCTACAAAGGGATCTCACAGAAATGGGGGACTGGCCAACAAAATGGCAGATGAAATTCAGTGTTAATAAATGCAAAGTAACACACACTGGAAAACATAATCCCAGCTATACATACAAAATGATGGGGTCTAAATTAGCTGTTACCACGCAAGAAGGAAATCTTGGAGTCATTGTGGATAGTTCTCTGAAAACATCTGGTCAATGTGCAGTGGCAGTCAAAAAAGCTAACAATGTTAGGAACCATTAGGAAAGGGATAGACAGTAATACAGAAAATATCATAATGCCTCCATATAAATCCATGATATGCCCACATCTTGAATACTGAGTGCAGATGTGGTCACCCCATCTCTAAAAAGATATATTAGAATTGGAAAGGGTACAGAGAAGTGCAACAAAAATGATGAGGGGTATGGAACAAATTCTGTATGAGGAGAGATTAAAAAGACTGGGTCTTTTCAGCCTGGAAAAGAGACAACTAAGAGGGGATATGATAGGTCTATAAAATCTTGACTGGCCTGGAGAAAGTGAATAAGGAAATATTTACTCCTACACAACACAAGAACTAGGTGTCACCCAATGAAATTAATAGGTAGCAGGTTTAAAACAAACAAAAGGAAGTATTTCCTTGCTCAACATACAGTCAACCTGTGGAACTCATTACCAGAGGATGTTGTGAAGGCCAAAACTATAATAGGGTTAACAAAAGAACTAGATAAGTTCATGGAGGATAGGTCCATCAATTGTTAATAGCCAAGACAATCAGGAATGCAATCCCATGATCTGGGTGTCAATCCTCTGACTGCCAGAAGTTGGAACTGGACAACAGGAGATGGATCACTCAATAATTGCTCTGTCGTATGCATTCCCCTTTGAAGGGATTATTAGTTAGGATAGTCAGGGATGCAACCCCAATCAGTTATTCATTCAGATCTAACTACAAGCCATCATCTCTGCTGCTCAGTCTCCCTAGTTAGTGACATTCTCTTCTGCAAACAGTAAAACAAAGGGCCTAGATCATGCAACAGTTCAAACTACTCCCTTATAACCTGGAGAGAACAGCTGAGTTTTCCTGCTTTGCCTTCTCTAGTCCTGTCTGATCACTACAAATTCGTACCTATTAGCCTCCACAGTGATTTATTTTCTAGGGCTCTTGGGTGTAAACCCTGAGTTCCTGATTGCCTTCAGTCAGAAGTCCTGCCATATTACTCCTACCCTTTTCACCTGTGTGTGTCAGTGAGCCACCAGAGACTTGAGTATAAAGTTAATTCTTCCTGTCTGCACTTTGTGTTACCAGGAATCTTGGAGTAAAGAGCAACATTAGTCACTATTTACTGTAGCCTATAATAGAATGCTGGCCCTTAAAAATTTGCCAGTTCCCCCTTAGATAAATAGGGACAGATTACCTCCATGTCTGTTTTATTCCCTTTTTCTGCCCTAAACTGACTACTGGAAATACATTGAATATTGCAAGCACTCAAATAAGTAAATATTTGCATTTAGATAAGCTAAGGCAACCAGCAAGTTTTAAAGGGCCATCCACATAGTTAGGCATAAAGGGGTGAGCTCAGGAGAAGATAACATTAAGAAAAGCAAAGAAAGCTATTTTAACGCTTTTGGTCATTGAAGTTCATTCCCTACTTCACAGTTTGTTAAAAGAATGCTTGAAATAGCACATGCTTTGTCTTCCACACTGTAAATCTTAGCAGTGCAGCATACTCCATGTTTCTCACACAACATAAAAGATACATCATTGCCATTAACCTTCCCCATAGTTGCTGATAAAGTAAAACAGGCCCATTCTTTACGGTAACAGTAAAGTATCTGTTCAGATAAATATTCCTCTTGCTGCAATAAAGTCTAGTATTTTACAACTGCATCCCATCTTTGCAAACTATAAAGTAGCAATTAAAATTGAATATGATCAGAATGCTAAGCAATGTTTTCAAGGCAAGCAGCATGAAAGAGCTTTTTTGAAACTTCCTTCAGCACACTGGTTTTCAACCTGTGGTCCGCAAAAGATTGTTACCATAGAACAGTGTTTTTCAACCTGTAATCCTCAGACCCCGGGAGTCCAGACTATATCTAAGATTTCCAAAGGGGTGCACACCTCCATTTGAAATTTTTTTTAAGAGTTGGCAAATGAAAAAAGATTGAAAACCACTGCTTTAAATTAACTGTTTGTCCTTTTATTCTTCCAAAATATAAATCAACCACTCATGTGGTATGTAGATATATAGTAAATGGATGATTAATGAACTTGTGAAGGCCTGGAAGTTCACTGTGATTAAATGTCCAACAGTTTGTTAAAATGTATCTGAACCTGTTTAGCCAAGGTGGTAAAACTACAAGATTGAGTTTACATGATTTTCAGTACTTGAACCTTAACAGTTAGAGAACAGGAGAGTGGGAGTAAGAAGTTCTGGATTCTGTTCTTTAGCTGTACACTACTCTACATTGGGCAAGTTACTAAACCTAATTCTGTACCTCAGTTTAACCATGTGTAAATGGATACAATGCAATGTCTCCCACAGCAAAATTATAAATTTTAATATCTCGCTTCAGGAAAGGGATCAATGAGGCAGAATCTTATGCTCATGTAGGCTGTGTCTACACTGCACATAGAATCATAGAATATCAGGAAGGGACCTCAGGAGGTCATCTAGTCCAACCCCCTGCTCAAAGCAGGACTAGTCCCCAACTAAATCATCCCTGCCAGAGCTTTGTCAAGCCTGACCTTAAAAAAATCTAAGGAAGGAGATTCTACCACCTCCCTAGATAACACATTCCAGTATTTCGTCACCCTCCTAGTGAAAAAGTTTTTCCTAATATCCAACCTAAACCTCCCCCACTGCAACTTGAGACCATTACTCCTTGTTCTGTCATCAGCTACCACTGAGAACAGTCTAGATCCATCCTCTTTGGAACCCCCTTTCAGGAAGTTGAAAGCAGCTATGAAATCCCCCCTCATTCTTCTCTTCCGCAGACTAAACAATCCCAGGTCCCTCAGCCTCTCCTCATAAGTCATGCGTTCCAGTCCCCTAATCATTTTTGTTGCCCTCCGCTGGACGTTTTCCAATTTTTCCACATCCTTCTTGTAGTGTGGGGCCCCAAACTGGACACAGTACTCCAGATGAGGCCTCACCAATGTTGAATAGAGGGGAACAATCATGTCCCTCGATCTGCTGGCAATGCCCCTACGTATACATCCCAAAATGCCACTGGCCTTCTTGGCAACAAGGGCACACTGTTGACTCATATCCAGCTTCTCATCCACTGTAACCCCTAGGTCCTTTTCTGCAGAACTGCTGCAGATCCATTCGGTCCCTAGTCTGTAGCAGTGCATGGGGTTCTTCCATCCTAAGTGCAGGACTCTGCACTTGTCTTTGTTGAACCTCATCAGATTTCTTTTGGCCCAATCCTCTAATTTGTCTAGGGCCCTCTGTATCCTATCCCTACCCTCCAGCGTATCTACCTCTCCTCCCAGTTTAGTGTCATCTGCAAACTTGCTGAGGGTGCAATCCACACCATCCTCCAGATCATTTATGAAGATATTGAACAAAACCGGCCCAAGGACCGACACTTGGGGCACTCCACTTGATACCGGCTGCCAACTAGACATGGAGCCATTGATTACTACCCGTTGAGCCCGACAATCTAGCCAACTTTCTATCCGCCTTATAGTCCATTCATCCAGCCCATACTTCTTTAATTTGCTGGCAAGAATACTGTGGGAGACCGTGTCAAAAGCTTTGCTAAAGTCAAGGAACAACACATCCACTGCTTTCCCCTCATCCACAGAGGGAGTTATCTTGTCATAGAAGGACCCTTGAGGACCTGCTTCCTTGAGGACCTGCTCCATGATTTTTCCAGGGACTGAGGTGAGGATGACTGGCCTGTAGTTCCCAGGATCCTCCTTCTTCCCTTTTTTAAAGATGGGCACTACATTTGCCTTTTTCCAGTTGTCCGGGACTTCCCAAGATCGCCATGAGTTTTCAAAGATAATGGCCAATGGCTCTGCAATCACTAGTGGCAGCATGTAAAGTATGTGTAGCTACATACTGCAGTGAAAAGCAGTCTGCATCATACTCAGTGTGTAGCTACATGTGTCAGTGAACGCCTCGGGCAGGGGGGAGGCAGCAGGGAATGACTCCAGCAGTAGGGAGCTGCCAGAGCCTTTCCCCACTGCCTCCCCCCCCCCCCCCGCCAGAGCCTTTCCTTCATGCCATAGTCTTTCCTAGCCACAGGGAAAGGTTCTGGCACAAAGAGGCAGCGGGACACCGCACTGTTAAACACAGCAGTGTAGACATGGAGGCATGGTAGAGAACCATGTAGGATTTATACTCTAGGTCGGAGGTGGGCAAACTATGGCCCGTGGGCCACATATGGCCTGCTGGACCATTCTGCCCAGCCCTTGAGCTCCCAGCAGAGGAGACTAGCCCTCGGTCCCTCCCCTGCTGTTCCCCCTCCCCCACAGCCTCAGCTCGCCGTGCCACCAGCGCTCTGGGCGGCAGGACTGTATGGCGGCGTGGCTGGCTCCAGCCAGGCAGTGCAGCTGTCAGTCCTGCTGCTCTGAGCATCATGGCAAGGGGGCGGGGAGCGGGGGGGGGTTGTTGGATAAGGGGCAGGGAGTCCCGGGGGGCCTGTCAGGGGTGGGGGTATGGATAGGGGTTGGGGCAATCAGCAGACAGGGAACGGGGGGTGGGGGTTGGATGGGGTGGGGTTGGGGGGGCAGTCAGGGGCGGGGATTCCCGGGAGTGGATGGTCAGGGGACAAGGAGCTGCAGGGGTTGGATGTGTCGGGGGATCTGAGGGGGCAGTCAAGGGGTAGGAAGTTGGAAGGGGCAGATAGGGGGGCAGGAGCCAGGCTGTTTGGGGAGGTACAGCCTCCATACAGTTTCAGAACCCCGATGTGGCCCTCAGGCCAAAAAACGTTTGCCCACCCCTGCTCTAGGTTCAGGTATGACTTTACTCAACTAAGAAGTGCATCATGGTCTATATTGCTATTTAGACCTATACTAGGGGTGTGTGCAGTGTGTGCATTCTACTCACCACTTTAAGGAGTGTACGGTGTCGACATATACTTGGAAACCCACTGATTTCTGTGGGACTCCATAGGAGAATAGGGTTTGCCCAAATGGATTCTTTTGCAGGACTGACACCAATGTTTCCATCTACATTTTGTTCACCTTTGTTGAGATTTTCTTCAAAGCTATATTGGCTATAGTAGCTTGAGGCTTACTTTTAAAAAAAAACAAAAGCTGAAAGATTCTGGAGAACAAGACAGTTGTTTCAGAAAGGTGTTGGTATAGCACCTGAATGCACACTAGTCTTTTTCAGCCTTGTTTAACATAAATACACATGTAAGTCTTGTGGAACTGCTAGAGAAATAACTACTGGCAGATACTTTATTCATTTGTCTGGTACAATGTTATGAGTGATATGTATTTATATACCATTAATTGCACAGAATAAAAAGCTTTTCAGACAAATAATGATCACACATAATTAATAAACAACAATTCTAAAAATAAGTATATAAAAAATAAGATCCAATCCTTCAAGCAATTCTGTACGTGTGGATGCATGTGTAACCCACACACCTTCTGGGTCTGGTGTTCTGTCCCATTTAGTGGCACTAAGACCACTTAGAGTTAAATGAGTTTGCTCTACAACCTTAGTTAAGAGCCAGTTGGCTTTTAGATCATGCAGTAGAGGCTCATACACTAAGCTCCAGAGATCCCCAGTTTGATCCCGCCCGCCGACAACTGGGGGTTCTGTCAGTGTTACAAATGTACCATGGAGCCACGTATCAATAAGGCTCCACTTGGCTGAATGGGTTTCTTCTCTCATCTCCTCCAACGCACAGGGCAGCATGTGGGATCAGGACATAAATCTTCAACTGTGTTTCAAAACTACCCCAAGAGACTAATGCATGGAAGTTACTGGGTAAAGAATCCACCCTAAGAAGGGCTAAGTGTACAAAGATGTGATGCTTGGATAATACAAATGGAAGGGACAGGGAAGTACAGTAAAAGGGACATGGTCAACAGTCAAACTGAAATATTCTTTATTTAAAAAGGATTATAAAGTTGTTCATGGTACTACACCTGGCCTGGAGTCCCACTGCCAATTTGTGTGCTTTTACAACCAACTTTTCCTACTTCTTAAATCACACAAACAGCAGGCAACCCTGATTAGCATGAAACAGATTATATATAGTTTGGTGTCAAATGCACCAGTTAAGAAACTGAAGAAAAGAAGAGTAAAATATTCCTCACCATTCTAATCTTTCCATTATAGTAATCTTATGACACTTGTAATAGCAGCAGGTTAAAAAAAACACCTTTATATATTTTCCTTAATGTTAAATACTAAAAATTCGGGGCAAATATTTACAAATGCACATTGCTCTTTAATTATGCATCTCCTATTGTTTTTGGCTATACAACATTTAAATAAATATGCACTTCAATGTGCCTTCTTCAAACTCCTCAACCTTGTATTATGCCCCTTGCTGAAGTATTTGTTACATGACATATGACTATGCTTTACTGCATATCGCAGGGTTGACTAAAGCCTCATATGCATAGCCAGACACATAAGTTTAGCTCAAGTAGCTTGTACAATTGATTTTTAAATTGTTTATTGTTGGACTGACATTCATTTTGATAAGTTGACTCAGATGTTAATGTAGCATGGACTTGGATCAATATGAAGCTGAAAAGGACAGATTTTATTCAGGCATATGCACAAATGTACTTTATACACAGAGTTTTAGGACACGATACAAAATCCACTGAAGTCAATAGAGAGATTTCCATGCATCTCAGTGGGCTTTGGATAAAGCATCTGAAAATGAAACTTCACTGCTTCCTGCTTATTTATACCATTTTTGTCTGCAGAGTTTGCCTTTGCAGTGATGCTACAGGTGCCAAATTTCTTTTTAATTTGCTCACAACAGTAACGTTGTATTTTTACTGACAACAAATATGACTCACTGCACTGGCTTTATAATCTTAATGGTAAAATATATATTTCATTGTATGAGTGCCAAATGTCTCTGAGTCTGTTTTTGACCAAGGGAGTTCATCTTTACAAGCTATCTTTCTGTTGCTGTCTTTCTGGCTTTAGGTAAATGTTTCCCTGGCTACTGCACAATTTCATTTTGGAAACTGTGCATGTCCACATGTTAAATGGAAAACGAATAAGAGTTTGTGGCTCTCAGTCCTGCTTTCAAGCCACGAGACTTTTCTTGTGACTCCAGAAAATAACAGGAAATTCAGAGTTTCCATTTTAGTTTTAACACTGTCTCCTGGTGAAAAATCACTCATTTTTTTTTTTTTAAATAAAGGTGTTAATTCTCTCTCTCCCACCTTCCAGGAATTTTATGGGGATTGCAATGACTAGCATACAGGAAGTACATTGAAGATGAAAATGCATAACCTTTATTGCAACAAGAAAAGGAGTACTTGTGGCACCTTAGAGACTAACAAATTTATTTGAGCATAAGCTTTCATGAGCTACAGCTCACTTCATCGGATGCGTTCAGTTGTTCAAAAACTTAATCCTAATTACAGCTATCGGTGATCAGTAACACATGAGTTGTCTATTCTCTATGAGGTTGCACAAGTAACTCAGTGATTTACGCCAATGCACTTTACTTCCGATTCACTCACTCACTCACTTGCATGGCAGACAACAGTCCTGCATTCAAGGGAATGAAGGGACTGGTTAATTGTTGCTCATAGGGGGTGCTTGGTCCTCAATGGGGAGATTGAGAAATGGGCAGAACAAAAGTTGCATAAAGAGTTAGTTGTCCGAGGGGTTAATATGCTCCATCTCTTAAAAAGGTGTAGCAGTGTGCATGCTTACCCATGCAGTACAGAGCTCTGGGAGGCATTCTACCTCCTTTTGGTTCCTGTGAGTTGATGCAGCTCTGCACTGCTAACTCAGAACTATGCATCACAGGTGCGATTGAACCCATAAAGCAAAACTGCAGCATTAACAGATTTTCATGCTATATATCTATCCTCCTCCCCAGTTCATTTTTTAAAATTCACAATATTCAGCATTTTTCTTGGTGAAGTTCACATTTCCCAGCTCCTCTGTGCCTTTTAGTATATCCAACAAAGGCTTTTCAAGCAAATTAAGTTAAAAAATGGTGTCCAAGGAATAAAGCAAACTGCCGTCATAAATTCTGGGGTGTATTTTCATCTCAGTTCACAGGGAGACATACTTGTTAATCCTAGCACACTGAGATAAAATGTGCCCCCACAGAACTGAAAATCCCTAATTGTGAAAGCTTTCAAAATTATTTTGTTTTGCCAAAGAAAAGAAAAAAAATCTTCCTCAAGCATTAAAAAATACTTTGAGGTGCATTGTTTTATGTAATTACCATAAAAATCCTGGACATCTGATTTATAAAAGCAGCTGTTCAAAAAGATGACAGCTGCTACAATCAGAGAGAGAGAGAGAAGAAAATAATTGCAGGCATTGAAATTGAAAATAAGATAAAGTCATTTTTACGTTTAGTACAGCAGGTTTAGTGAACACTAGCAGCACGTTGAAAGCCTTTAGTTGAAGATGTGCAATTTTCTTTAAGCAATCAAGAAAAACATATGAAGTATGGTTGCTACCTGCATCATAGTTTTACCCCTTCTTCCCATTCTTACACAGAATAGCATAAATAAATCTGTTACTAATTAGGATCTGAAGAATCAGATGTAATCACTGATTCAGCACCTGCTTCATCGTAGCTTTTCTAAATAGACAATTTAGCAAGGATCAAAGCAAAACAACTGATTATAAAATGGATGCATCAAAATAATTCATTAACAAGACCCTACTCTATGCAGCCATGTCACTTGCAGCAACACAAGAAAATAACATGTAACACTTAATATTCAATATTATTGCCATTTTAAGACCAGTGTCACTTCAAAACTTCACACTAATGTACAATATGATCTCATTAGAAAGACATATCAAAGATGATCAAGCCCTATACCCTCCTAAATAAAATAGGTGAAAACGTTCCAGTAACATGACGCTGTGACTTCAGAGTGTCTCACAACTACACAGTCTATAAAGTAGTACTATGAGCAGAGCGGGTTGAAAAATGGTAAGTATTTTTGTTAATGGATTTGAATTTGCTTGGATTAGTTTTTCAATCTTTACAAAACAAGTTTTTACAATTTTCTGACAAAAACAAAACCACTAACTGATATAGCATTTCTATGACAAAATGGAAAGAGGACATAAATAAGGATAGGAGAGGAAAAGTGAGAAAAGGTGGGGAGGAAAAATCCCAAACCAAAAAATAAAAAACTTATTTTGATTATCAGTTCTTGTTGAAAAAAAAAAAAATCCTTGTGGAAAAATTAAAATTAAAATTAAAAAAAAATCTGCCAAAATTGACACTCTTTAAAAACAGGCCATTTTTTTTTTCTTGAAAACAAATTTCACACAATTTTTTTTTGACAGGGCCTAACTTTTTGTGTGGCTTTGGTTGGTTTATTGGGTGTTCTGATGGAGGTTCTGGGACCACCATCCCCAATTCATATTTTCGGACAATGGAAAAATCAGTTGGAGAAGGTACGGTATTGAAGAGAATACAAATCAGTCTATTTGACAGGACAATTCAGAACGTTATTAGGACAGAGACATGTAGATATGTCTAGAAATATCAAGACTATAAATAAGATACAGTGAGGGTAATTAACCAGTGGAAAAAACTTACCTAGGGATTAATTAATTTTAAGGCCAGAAGGGGCACTTTAGTCCTCTAGTCTGACCACCTGCATAACACAGGCCATAGGACTTCCTGAATTAATTCTCATTTGAATTAGAACAGAGCTTGTACATGTGGTAGGTTCTCTATCACCTGAAATCTTCAAAGAAAGATTGAAGTCTTTGTAAAAGATATACTCTAATTCAGCTAGACATTCTGAGCTTGATACAGTAACAATTAATTGAAATTCTATGGCCTGTTTTATATAGCAGGTTATACAAAGTATAAAGGGGTCCTACCCCAGTGAACTGTGTTGAGATTAGACTGAACATAAAGGGAAAGACCAAAGGACTAAACAGAAAATGAGAGCTAGCCAAGGTTTTGGTCACAGGTGTACATGTGAGATATCGAAGGGTAGGGTACTTCAGAAGGCTATTGTTGCTCCGTTTATTTTGGAAACACATTATTTAAAGGAAGGTTCATTCAGATTAAACTTTTTGTCTGTGTAAGAATAAGGGGCCATACTGAGTTACTATAGTTAAAACCACATTCTTCCGTACCTTTTCAGGAGCCTTCAGGAATTGGCATATGAAGTTTAAGGGTCTGATCCTATAATTATTACCATGACAATCCCATTGAAAGTCAAACCCAGCAACTTATCCATAAGACACTATGGCTTGTGTGAATGATGAACTACCAGCCCTCATTTTGAATTTCATGGATTCTGTTCAGTTAAAGTCAGCCACTGCTAAGTAATGTTATTTATTTATTTATTTTATATTTCCTTTCAATGGTTGTATTTTGATATTTTGTTTACGTTAAAAGCTCTTTGATGGAAGTTTATAAAATGCATGTGACTTACCAAAGAGACTGGGACACCTACGTTAAGCCTATTCCTGAGTCCTGGGTAAATAGGAAATGACAGGCTCTTTTAGAAACGCTGTAATTCTGCACTAGACATCTGAGATAAATGTGTCGTAAATAAGGTTATAAAAGTGTATGGAAAATATTTACTCAATCCATGCAGCATAGCCAATTTTTAAAGCATAATATATTAGTCACATTTTATTTTACTTCCTTCTCAAAGGCATGAACAAAACTAAGGAAAGCCTTCCATACCAAATCCATAACAGCACAAAACAGGATAACTTCTGGTTTTGATTCTTCAATTTGAAGCTGAACAATTATACAAAAAAACAAAATCAAATTCTCTGGTTGATACCAGATGCAAAATCTATTTTTAATGTTACTAAAAGAACCCGGTTATTTACCTGTACAGCAACAGTTGTTCTTCAAGATGTGTTGTGTGCATGTGTATTCTACTATAGGTATATGTGCCCCCCAATTATTTCAGTCAGAGACTTTTACCAGCAGTACCACCAGATAGCTCATGGGCCGTGTCCTCCCTGATGCTCAGAGCTGAGGACATGAAAGTGGCTTGGCTGTCACTTCCTTCTTTATTCCTTCACACCACCATCTAATACCTGAAGTATGGGGAAGGTGGGAGGAACATGGAATGTATATGTGCACAACACATCTCAAAGAACAACAACAATTACTTTATAGGTAAGTATCCATTTTTCTCCTTTGAGTGACTGTACATATATACATTCCACTGTAGGTGACTCAGTAGCAGTTTCTTTACAGGCACTGGGACACTGGATTATTTGAAGGGAAACTGCAACACTGACTTGCTGAAGATGGTGTCATCTTGAGAAGCCTGAATAATAATAAAATGTCAGGGGAAGATATGCACAATGTTGGTGCTTTGCAATGTCCATTAAAGGAATGTTGCTCAAAAAGTGGAATGAGCCCTAGCCGAAAACTGGGAAGAGCTACAAAAGAATCTCAAAACTTGGTGACTGGGCAACAAAATGGCAGATGAAATTTAATGTTGATAAATCACAGAATCATAGAATATCAGGGTTGGAAGGGACCTCAGAAGGTCATCTAGTCCAACCCCCTGCTCAAAGCAGGACCAATCCCCAACTAAATCATCCCAGCCAGGTCTTTGTCAAGCCTGACCTTAACCTATCAGGAAGGAGATTCCACCACTTCCTTAGGTAATCCACCCTCCTCCTTCACCACCCTCCTAGTAAAAAAATTTTCCTAACACCCTTCTTGTTCATCTTAAAATCTCTTGCTAGCGGCAACTCCAAGTGTGATTTGGCCTTCCTGATTTCACTCCTGCATGCCTGAGCAATATTTTTGTACTCCTCCCTAGTCATTTGTCCAATCTTCCACTTCTTGTAAGCTTCTTTTTTGTGTTTAAGATCAGCAAGGATTTCACTGTTCAGCCAAACTGGTTGCCTGCCATATTTACTATTCTTTCTGCACATTGGGATAGCTTGTTCCTGCAACCTCAGTAAGGATTTTTTAAAATACAGCCAGCTCTCCTTCATGTTATTCTCCCAGGGGATCCTGCCCATCAGTTCCCTGAGGGAGTCAAAGTCTGCTTCTCTGAAGTCCAGTGTCCGTATTCTGCTGCTCTCGTTTCTTCCTTGCGTCAGGATCCTGAACTCGACCATCTCATGGTCACTGTCTCCCAGGTTCCCATCCACTTTTGCTTCCCCTATTAATTATTCCCTGTTTGTGAGCAACAGGTCAAGAAGAGCTCTGCCCCTAGTTGGTTCCTCCAGCACTTGCACCAGGAAATTGTCCCCTACACTTTCCAAAATCTTCCTGTAAAGTAAATGCACTAAATGTAAAGTAAAGTAATGCACATTGGAAAGCATAATCCCAATGACACACATAAAATGATGGGGTCTAAATTAGCTGTTACCACTCAAGAAAGCGATCTTGGAGTCACTGTGGATAGTTCTCTGAAAACATCCACTCAATGTGCAGCTGCAGTCAAAAAAGCGAACAGAATGCTGGGAATCATTAAGAAAGGGATAGAAAATAGGACAGAAAATATCATGTTGCCTCTATATAATTCCATGGTACGCCCACATCTTGAATACTGTGTGCAGATGTGGTTGCCCCATCTCAAAAAAGATATATTGGAATTGGAGAAGGTCCAGAAAAAGGAGAACAAAAAATTATTAGGGGTATGGAATGGCTTCCAGATCACTCTGAATCAGGCACAGCAGGGACCTGAATGTGTGTCTTCCACATGCCAGGCCAGTGCCCTAACCGTCAGGGCATAGGGTGTGAGAAAGTCAGTGTGTTTCTGTGTGTCTATTTCTTTTGTTCAAAATTGTGCCATCCCATTCCTCACTAAAAAGATTTAGAAGGACTATGCTCTCCTCATCATTGTGGAAAGAAGATCAAAGATTGCATAGGATTGCATATTGGTTAAGAGGAGAAGTAGGAACTTTTCCAAATTTATAAAAGATTCAGGGGTTCCTCATGGAGAGCAGCATGAGATTCAGGGCAGTTCTCTCTATATATAGATGTAGGAGAACTGTGTATAGTTATTATAACTGTAATACTCATAAATAACTGAGGCCTTGTTTGAAAGGTATTTCATGAACATACTGACTGTTCATCACTGGGGAGGCACCACTGTGTTACTCCAGTTTTATGCAATTGTTTTCAAGGGACTTACACTATTTTAAAACTCCAGTGAGAATTATGCAACTAGCTAGTTAGAGCTAGCTTTGAATTTTATATCAGTTTGAGAATCTTATTCTCCTTTTACTTACATAGTTTTACATTGGAGTTTTACAGTGGTTTTAACTCCACTGTCTGCAGGGCATCTCCAAAGGCTTGTCTCACATGCCAGTTGCTTGTCTCACATGCCAGTTGGATTAGGTGGTGGAGGATGTGGAGGAGAAGAAGAGTGGGTGAGTAAGTGATAAGTAGAGCGAGGCCTCCATGCTGAGAATCTCTTTAAGAGCTAGGTAGGCTTTGGCCTGATAGGGCCTGGATTTGGTCCACAGAAAGGAAAATGGAAAAGTAGCAGGTAATTCATCTAATACTCTGCCATCACAGGCTTATCCCTTAAAATATACTCTCAGTTTTAAAATATATCTCACAGTTCAGAATTAAATAACCCAGAAAATGAGGATTCCACCCATTCCTATGGGAGACTGTTCCAAGTCTTATAGATTTCTTCTTCAAAACAATAATTCCTGATGATAATCTTATTTTTGCTTTCCTCCATCCCATTACTTCTTCCTTAGGTCATCCTAGGTAATTCTCACCCGACTTATTAGTGTTATACCTTTCAAATATCCGTACTCCATGATTTATGCCCACCTTGAGTAATATGTCCAAGCTACATGTATAGCTGTTAGCTTGTAGATATATATTTTTCTACAGGATAAAAGTCCCATCTTGTAGTGTGGACTTTTATCTTATGAAGTATTTAAGATTAATTTAGAAAAAAAGACAATAGAATTTAAGGATGAAGTTTAACAAACACTAAAGGTCAAAGTGAACAATGCTGCAGGAGGTTGAAATGTCTTGTCTTAGTATGATTTTGAAATACTTATCTTCTTTTCTTTCTAAATCATTACAAAGTCTCTCTCCTGATAAAAGTCCGATTCTTGGAGTTTTGATCACTGGTGACAACTGGTTGTTTTGTTTTTCTTTTTTTCCTGTGTTCTCCTCTTTTGTTTGTGTTAGCTGTTGAAAAATATGTTTGTTTGCCAAAGTTCGCGCTCTCAGTGGTACTATAAAAATATGTTACTATAGGTGTCAAATTACTCTGTCTCATAAGAGAAGGAATGGCATAACAGTTCCAACTGTTCCTATTTTGAAGGGGGGAAAATCTCTGGCCTAGACTGATTGTCAAATTTGAGATTGCTAAGAAAGCAAACAAAATGCTAAAATACAAGTGATACATTTCCCATTACAAAGATAATGGGACAGGAAAAATAGGAATATCATGAAATATGAAGCATGAGAGCATGCTGTAAAGATGATTTCTATTACAGGACCTCTGCTCTCAAAGTGGCCATAATGAATTATTCTTCAAAGAGGAATTCTAATTCTGAAAGATGATGTGGGGGTAAAAAAATCTATTAATTCCCTTTGTCAGTATAGGCCAAATCAGTAGCTTAAGGATGTGTAGGGAGTACAAGTGATTTCATAAGGAAGGAGAATAATCCTTCATGAAAACACAGGGTTCTGTCTAGCTTGTACATCAAAATTCAAGAAGCTGCCTGGAAAGGCTCTAGCTCAGGGGTTCTCAAACTGGGGTCAGAACCCCTCAGGGGGTCACGAGGTCATTACATGGAGGGGGTCGCGAGCTGTCAACCTCCACCCCAAAATCCACTTGCCTCCAGCATTTATAATGGTGTTTAATATATTAAACAGTGTGTTTAACTTATTAGAGGTGCTGCACTCAGAGGCTTGTGATGTGAAAGGAGTCGCCAGTAAAAAAGTTTGAGACCCACTGCTCTAGCTTATGTTTGGGGCTTGGAAGAGGGTATTAGATGGTACTTTGCATTATTATATGCAAACCTAGGATTGGGGTCATACATCCAAAAATAATAATTCAAATAAAGAGGATAAATGAGCGGAGTCCTTTTTTTTTTTTTTTTCCAATTTCAAAGAGTAACCAGAACAAAGGGGCAGGGATTGAGGGTGGGGAGAGAGAGAGAGAAAGAGAGATGACACTATCATTCCAAGAGAAAAAAAAAGTCACATTTTACAATTTGTAACCCACAAGGAACAAATAAAGCATGTACAATTATGATAGTAATGTAAAACTGTACATACAGTATTGCACTGAATTATGTCAGTAGCATTTAGTTTCAATTCATTAGAAGTATAAAGCAGAATGTTAATATATAGATATAGAAAAGAATCCTGAAATTTCAATTTTATCACTCCAGAAAGCAGACAATGCTTCAAGGAACTAATTTCTATTTGATTTGTGAGTAATGGGAGCATTTGCATTATATTTACTATTATTGTGTTCCTTTATCACTTTTATTGTTATGCTGCAGTATAGCCCTTTGAAGGTCTGCCAAACCACTGCGGCTTGCTCAAATGCAGGGTTGAATTTTAATTAAGCTTAGCAAAATATTCATAGAATTGCTGAGCCTGATTACTCCTGTTGTAATGATATACATACAGAGGGCATTTCGCTTACTTTTAGTAATAACCGACAAAGGGAATTAATAGATTTTTGTAAAATTATAAAACACAAAAGAAGTTTATCAACTCTGTACACCCAGAATCCCAGCCTCTCTGCTTTTATTTAACACAGTCACAGAGAAGTTATTTCTGGGGCAGCGGGGGGGGGGGGGGGGGGGAGCGGTGTTATTAAGTGTCCATTCTTTGATTGAAGAGTTTTAAAAGTAATCAGTAAGATGTTACATTTGATTTTATAGAACTAAGGTACCCCCCATCAAAACGTATCTTTTTTCTGGTGAAGTGGAGTTTCCCTTGTCCCACTAATATGTCATTTAATTTCAGAGTAAGTGGAGTTTCACCATTACAGTAGAGGGACTAGCTGGTCTCTTTTCACTTTCATCACAAAAGTTGTGTCAGGGCCCTCTATCACCCTATGCAGCTATAGGAGGCCCCACATAAGTCCACATCTTCAATCTGTGGTGGGAGACATTATAACAAATTGAGGAACCAAAGATTACTCCTTCTCCCTCCCCTAGGAGGTAGTGGCCACTTCACTTCTCTGCCGTGCAAGAGCTGGGCTATCCTTAGGTGCAGTGGTTGTAGTTGAGCCTTAGATATTTTTTTTGTTTTGTTTTGCCTGGTCTCTCACTCCCCCACTCATTTCTGTAGGTTTGGAAAGAAAAGAAGACAGAGAGAGTTATCCATCCATCCATCCTTAAAAAACAAGATTGGTATGAATAGAATATAAAGGAAAGACAGGCGATTAGGAAACATGGAATATGAGAAGGGGGAAGATTTTTAGTACTGAATGCAGTAAGGTGGTCTTAGTATGCCTATATCTATGGTCACCACTGAGTAAAAACAAGCTGATATTTCCACTGATATGCAGCACTTACCAGCTGGTAGGTGATAATTAAATAAGTAACCAACCAACCAACCAGCAGGTATTTATGAAATAGCATCATTAATCTTAGGGTGATACAAAACAAAACTGAGGATATGATCCCTTGCCCAAGGAGCTTGCTGTTCATAAGTGAGACAGTCGGAATAGACAGATATAGACCAGGTGACAACTGAAGGTCAAATAGAGGTGCTCAAAAAACAAAACACTTAAGATTGGATTTAGAGATCTCCAATGTTTAGAGGTATTTAGAGCCTGGGATTTTCTTTTCACAAATGAATTGTTATACTGGATCTGATTAATAGTCCACTTAGTCTGAAATACTGTCTCCAACTGTGGCTAATAACAAAACCTTCATGGTAATGTGCAATGCCCTCCATCCCCAGGGAGGAATAGATTATAAATCAACCTTATTTTTCCCTATCTGTGAAATTTAGAATGTGTTTGAACAATTACATATCTTGAAATGGAAATTGTATTCTAGGCTTAGGTTTGCTTAATGAACATATTTTCCTTGAAGGACTCTTGTCAGCGGCTTTTTCCCCCCTCTTTTTTTTTTGTCTGGAGGAAGGGTGAGATAGTGACAAATGCTTACCATTGGCACTGGGATAATAGGCTTTAGATAAGGTTCTAAATAAGTAAGCATAGGTCACTCAGAATTAAGCAGTAGTGTAACCAGGAAATTGAGCATCCCTTCTTTAATGATTAGACTTTACTGGCCCTGGGAAAGGTAAAGGAACATGGTGCCTACCAGCAAGAAATAAGGGAAAGAAGGAAGGAAGTTAGTAAGCACCAAAACTCTGAAGATTGCACTTAAGAGATTTTGATTGTTTTAGCAAAAATAATCGGAGGAGGAGGAACAGAAGAAGATAGAAAAAGTGGGAATGGAGTGAGTGCCAGGATGGTAAAAAATGTTTTCCTTTTATTCTCTCCTAAAAAGCATCTGAAAGGTTGATAATGTAGGAGTACGTGGCAGGGGAGGTAGCTGCTGATGGAGTTTGATCTGTGAATCAGTTTACAATTGCTAAGTCAGAATTTAATATTTTATGTTGTGGCTTATTCAAGTTTTAGAGACTCCAAAATGCAATAGCATTCATAAGAGTATTTAAAAATCCAGTACACTAATTTCATCTCGTCCAAAGATCGAAAGCCTGAATAACTGGAGAATGTGGTTTTAAATAAACATGTTAATGGGTTGGTCCCTAGCTCGACTGGGTCTATTATTAACCAGGTTAAAAAGGCAAAAATATAGCTTGTAAAACTTAGGGAGGAATTCACCAGTGAACTCTTGCAATCGTTTTGAATGGAATATATATTTTTAAATGGAGGATTTGCTCTCAATAAAAATAACCAAGATAGAAAAAAAATCTTTCATTAACTGCTTAATCCACCCACAGAGAGTAGCGATATGACAAAGAGTTGAATGAATCATATAGCAAATTTTCAACTATATCAGTTAAATTCTGTATTCTTCTTTTAATGGAAGAAAGTTGAGGAGGGATATTTAAGCTTATTTCTTGTGATTGCACTGCCATATAAAATGGGGGACGGATACTACACAGCTTAAATGCCCCAGAATCACCATGGCCCTGGGTATTGCTCCTGGTATCTCCACTTTCTAAATTTTATAAGGGTCACTCACATCCCAAGGCTAGTGTCTTAATCTTGGGGAGAGTGTTTATTGTTCAAAGGGCTGATGAATTGTATAAAGTAATTATCATATTTTGAACCATTAATGCATTATTTACAGGAGTTTTCCTTTGTATCACTGATACACAAATATATTATTGTGGCACTGCCTAGCCTCAGTGAAATTAATCAAAGTTTATAAATAGAGAACGATTATGATTTTTTGCTTTATCTAGATTTATATTTATTTAATCTAACTAAGAGTTCTCAAACTGTGGGTCGGGACCCCTAAGTGGGTCATGACCCTGTTTTAATGGGGTTGCCAAGGCTGGTGTTAGACTTGCTGGGGACTGGGGCGAAGCCAGAGCCCGAGCCCCACCAACCGGGGTGGTGAGGCTCGGGTAGGCTCAGGCTTCAGTCCCACCTCCTGGGGTCATGTAGTAATTTTTTTTTTTGTTAGAAAGAGGTCACGGTGCAATGAAGCTTGAGAACCCCATCCATCTCATCCTTTCAATATGCCTTTCATTTTAAACTTTCTTGTCATGGTGAAAATATGCTCAGATGTTTTACCGAGAGCACTGGTTTTTAACCAAAATATTCAACATGCCTTACTTAAATATTACATTATAATATTCAGTAGATCAAGACAGTGAATCAGGGACATACAATGATCTAAGAAACTGATATTCAATCACAGCAAAGACAACATTTGCCACCTACATTTGAAACACTCCTAATATTGTTCAAGCTTGTTTTATTTCCAGGAATGGTCTAAAGAGTGACATTAGTCATCCGATCTGCACCTAGAACACACCACACCTGGGGAATGCTTTATATAGAGAATGTGTTTGATTCACAGCTTCAGATGGCTTCTACTACAGGAATGTTTAAAATGTTTTTTCTATGAACATAAATATGTATTTTTCAAGAAATATTGCCAATTCCTTCAAAAAACACCAACAACCTCAACATCCAAGAGGGAGCAATGCATGTTTACTATACAGATTATTTTTCTGTCCTTTTTTTCCCTCTGGGCCAACATTTTTGTTTTCCTTCAGCATTACTGCTTGTTCACTGACTGCTCTTAAGGACCAAATGGCTGTTGCTAAAAGAAAGGAAAACAATATTTCCTGTAAAGAAAAGAATTCTATTGCCATAGAAAGGACCATCCTCCCAGCTCAATTGTGTTCTTTCATGAACAAAAAAAAAATCTTAGGCATGGTGGAATATTTTGCATTCAAATGCTAAACCCAGCATCAAAATTAGTTTTTAAAAAGCAGTGCTAACTACAACTGACACACAACAGGGCACATAAAAAGTAAATAATATTAGAGAAAAACTAAGTGTGCTTTTTGCTGCTCCTCTTGTAATAACAAGTTTTGTGACTGCTGCTTTATGCTACTGTTATGGTGTGCATTTTATCTGAGGAGGTTATTTCCTGCATCTGGAGGTTCTTCGAGATGTGTGGTCCCTATCCATATTCCGCTGTGGGACAAGCATACGCACCATGCGCCCAGAGTTGGAGAATTTTGAAAGTAGTGTCCGATGGTCCATGCATACACCCTGGATCACTTTGTAGTTCTACAGAGGTGAAAAGGGCAGGCTGAACCTTTTGAGTTCCTTCTCCACCACAAATCAGAAAGATTTGAAGCAGAGGGGAAGGAGGGTGGGTGATGGAACACAGACAGGGACTCCACAACTTGAAGAACCTCCAATTACAGGTAAGTAACCTCCTCTTCTTCAAGCGATGATCCCTATAGTACTCCACTGTTGGTGACTGACAAGCAGTACCTATGTAGGAGGTTGGTGCGAGGATGAGGACAGTAGGGTGGAGTGGAGGACCACTATCCCAAAGGAAGCATCATCAGCTGAGTCCTGTACCAGGGAGTAATGTTTTGAAAATGTGTAAATGGAACTTTATATGGCAGCTTTACAGCTGCCTAGCAGGGATATGTCCTATAGAGACACCATGGTTGTTGCTTCCACTCTAGTGGAGTGAGATCTCACCCTTTTAGTGGGAGGGAGGTTCAAGAGCTGATAGTAGAATGAAGACAGATATCCATTTAGAAATTCTCTGGGTGGAGATGACATGACTTTCTCTGCTGTCACAACAAACAGTCTCGGGGACTTTCTGATTGGTCTTATTCTCTACAGGTAAAATACCTAAGTGTGCTGCACATTGAGGGAGTGGAGTCTATGTTCTTCTGAAGATGCATGTGGTTTTGGAAAGAATAGAGGTACGTGAATGGATTGATTAATTCTGAAACTATGTGAAGGATAAATTTGAGGTGGAGGTATAAAGAAACTTTATCTTTGTTGAACACAGTGGATAGAGGGGCTGCCATCATTGCTTGGAGTTCATGACCCTTCTTGCTGAAGTGATGCCTACAAGGAAAGCAACCTTCATGGAGAGGAGGGACATAGAGCAAGTAGATGAAGGCTTAAATGTGGGTCTTGTCAGTACCAAGAGAACAAGATTCTGATCTTTGAAGAGGTGGGAAGGTTCCTATGAGAAATTTCCAGAATTGGTTGGTTAACGAGTGTCCAAAAATGGAGTAGCTCTCAGAGGTGGATGGAATGCACTGATCATTGCTAGGTGAACTCACAGTAAGCTGAGGGAGAGACCCTATGTCTTTAAAGGCAGGATATAGTCTAGGGTGAGGAGAATGTCCAGAGCTTCTGGTATAACAACTCCTAGCTGTATCCAGGAAGAGAAGCATTTCCATTTAGCCAGATAAGATTTTCAGTAGAGTCCTTTGTGCTGTCAGAGACAATGTGCCACACAGTTGACGAGCATACATATTCAAGGGACAATGATCATCCAAATATCATTCCCTGAGGAGGAACAGCTGTGGATTGCGGTGCTTTATCTTGCCATTGCACTAGGTCATGAGCTTGGGAAATCTTGGGACGGTAATCAGTGGGCAAGATGACATGCCAGGATGTGTCTGGTCCAAAAAGGGGGTGATCAGGATGACTGGCACCCTGTCTCATAGGTTATTGTGCAGCACTTGTGGTAGGAAACTTACTGTTTGACGTTCTAGGACACTGATGTGCATTCTGGACAATCGAGATGTCCATGCCCCTTCTGTCATGCATTTGTCCTTATGGGCTCCCCAGCCCAGTACAGATGCAATGGTAATGACAGTTTTGTCCAGAGAACAGTGGAGAAAGGTGAATACCATGCATACCGGGTGAGAATTTATCCGCCATAGGAGGCAAGACAGTACCTTGGCAGGTACTGTGAGCAGAAGGTTCATGGAATGACAGCTTGGTGAGTATACTGACTGTAGCCATGCTCAAAGATAATGAAGGTAGAGCCTTGTTAGTGGAGTGACAAGAGGCCATGTGGCCAAGCAGATAGGGATGTCTTGGCCGTTACCCAAGGGCTGCTTGGGACACAAGCTATGGTTTCTTTTTCACAGTCTGGAACCTGTCTTTGGGAAAGTACGCCCTTGCAGTGATAAAGTTTTAGGTTGTCTGGATGAAGTCCAAAGACATTGTGGGGGTGAGAACAGACTTTTGAATGTTTACACTGACTCCGATTGAGGAGAGGAGGCAAAGAATTATAGAGGTTGATGTGTAAGCCTCTTGATAGGATCAGATGGACTCTAAAGAGATGTACTGGTCCTAGGACCCCTAATATGGCCAGTGGGAGGGATTGATAGGTGGTTGTGGAGGTCCCTGTGGCATGGGGTACCAATGGCTCTGGGCCAGTTGTGGTAGTCATTGCTCCCAGGGTCATGAGGGCCTCCTGGGAAATGGATAAGAGCAGTACAGGAGAGGCAGTTCTTCCGGTGGTTCCAAATCCCTTGAAGAAGAAGAGACTAATTTGGGTTCCAGTGGGGCTACCTTTGGTGCTATTGGAGAGGTGTACATTATTTATGGGGGCAGGGCCAATATGCTTCAAATGACAGGTGGGCCTCTCAGAGGACATATGAGTTCCCTGGAGCATAGGATCCTGATTCAGGGGGAGATTCTGAATCGGGGAGAGTGAAAATGTCCTGTAGTGCAACCATGGTTCCGATCTCCAAATTGTAACAGGTGCTCTCTCTTTTCCGGCTGTCAGTGCCAGGGCTGAAGATGGTATCTGGTGCACGTCGGCCTTTGCCAGTGCTGGAGGGTCCTGGGTCTTGTGAAGAGCAGTACCAAGGGAACACAGTCTGGAGCCAAAGGAGCCCAATTTTCTGGGCTTTCTTCTTGTGCCTAAGGGACTTAACATGTACTAAGTCTGCAAAGGAGTGAGCTGGTAAATGGGACCTCCAATTTCTTTTTTTTTTTACATGAATTTAGAGGAAAACTTAGTTCCATCCTTATGAGACGTCTTCCTAACCGCCCCACGGGACCTGTGAGAATAGATTCTCCGACACCAGAATCGGACTTTGCAGCAGGAGGCGCACTCCTCACTGATTCAGGCCAATGTAAGGGTATGGCCTGGATTCAATTGGGGTCTCACGGCCATCTCCGTGAGATACTTGTGCAGGCAAAGTGCCTGCCCTTCTTGGGTATGGCTGAGGATGGAATGGTAAATATTGCACTGAACTGCGATGTGAGCTTCTCCCAGGCAGTAGAGGCAGTGTTGATTGTTGTTGCTGATTGAGAAGGATCGTGGCCAGGTAGTGCAGAGTTGAAGCACAGAATACTGGGCATAGTCCAGTACTGAACAGGGTATGGGTGTGTTTGTGGGGGTGCTCCCTAATCTGATTCTACCTAAAACTATTAAAAACTGCTAAAATTACGAATGTATAGGTTAAGAACTAATAAAACTATTTACAACTTTTTATTTAAAATGTCAGAGATGAGAACACTGAAGGTTTCGACCCAGACCATGAGGCAATAAGCAGTAACTACAAAAGCGGTTGGTCTGCTCCGCCTTTTATCACCTTGGTCAGAAGCATGAGGCAAGCCAGAGTGCATGCTCAGATCACCAGACACTACTTTCAAAATTCTCCGACTCCGGGCACATGCGTAACCCACAGTGGAATAGAAGAGGGACAATCACTCGAAGATCATCATCACTTACTTTGTACAGATGAGGGCTGGAGTGTACTAGTGTATGTAACCCACTGGTGAATGTGTGTTACACGTCCTCTGCATACCATATGAATGTGTTACAATCCCAAATAAGATGCTTTGATGGTTCCCTGGTTCAGCCTTTGGTGCATTGGCCAAAATGGCAGTCATCACACTAGTAGCTGCATAAGAGTTTGCTGGTGGCAACACAGTTTGTCATAGGCAGTGGCATGAGTTGAGTTGTCTGGCCAATCATTTTGGGGTAAGACACCAAAAAGGGGGTGGGAAGAGGAAGGATTGTTCCATTTGTACCACCCTACAGAGCATGGCCAGCATACCCAATGGGGCAGGGAGGAGAAAGGGAAGGAGAGAACAAACTATTTCATCTTAGCTCTTGAACAGTTTCCACGCCCACACAGACATGGAAAAGCCCTGGCACAAATTATGGCTCCCTGAAGCACTCTCTCCCCACTGCTCCTTCTGGGACAGGGGGAATCTGTACTACACCCTAAAATGAATGCCACAATCTAGTCCCCAATTACATCAGCGAGAAGAGAAGGGATATAGCTCAACATCAGCAGACTTCTCAAGAAACTCCAGACTTTGAAATAACAAAGAACATTTGCAAAAATCAACAGAGCCCGAAGAGATGAATGAGGGAGAGAAAGTGCCTATATCACACATAGAGGGTTCATTTAAAAGCCACATTAATTGAATCTTTACTAAAAGGGATTTTAATATATGATTTCCTACTTTAGTACGCTAACATTTGCCATGTATTCTGAAAGAGAAAGACCTTAAAATGTTGTAGAAGTTGGGTTTCTTTTTAAACCACCTTTTGGTAAAGTCACAGGGGAAAGTAAAAGTAAAAGTGGTATTAAATAAACACCCAAGGATCAAGTTTCTCATAAGAAAAAAGTCATAGCACTTTTATTAACTGAATGGGCATTCAGCCCAGTCTGATGGGGCTTAGACTAGGGAAAATGCTTAGTTCACCCGAAGCATGCTCAAGCCTTAAAACAATTAGCATAATCTTTCCCATATAGAATCGGGTGACATTATTTCAAATTATTTTTTCCAAACCAATTTGCGAAAACTCTCTCAAACTTTTGTTTGTCTTCACGTTTTTTGCAGTTTATTTCAACAAAAAAGGGAAAAAAATAAAGGTATGAAAAAATTCATTTATTAAAACCTTGCAGCAGAAATAATTTTGATATAAAATGAAAATTAACAATATCATGAACTGAATAAGATAGCCCAGCTCAGTCAGTAGAGCATGAGAATCTTCATAGAATCATAGAATCTCAGGGTTGGAAGGGACCCCTGAAGGTCATCTAGTCCAACCCCCTGCTCGAAGCAGGACCAATTCCCAGTTAAATCATCCCAGCCAGGGCTTTGTCAAGCCTGACCTTAAAAACCTCTAAGGAAGGAGATTCTACCACCTCCCTAGGTAACGCATTCCAGTGTTTCACCACCCTCTTAGTGAAAAAGTTTTTCCTAATATCCAATCTAAACCTCCCCCACTGCATCTTGAGACCATTACTCCTCGTTCTGTCATCTGCTACCATTGAGAACAGTCTAGAGCCATCCTCTTTGGAACCCCCTTTCAGGTAGTTGAAAGCAGCTATCAAATCCCCCCTCATTCTTCTCTTCTGCAGGCTAAACAATCCCAGCTCCCTCAGCCTCTCCTCATAAGCCTCTCCCTCAGCCTCTCCTTCATCTCAGGGTTGTGGTTTTGAGTCCCACATTGGGTGCTTGATTTTGGGGAGGGAGGGGAGGGATAGCTCAGTGGTTTGAGCATTGGTCTGCTAAACCCAGGGTTATGAGTTCAGTCCTTGAGGGGGCCATTTAGGGATCTGGGGCAAAAATTGGGGATTGATCCTGCTTTGAGCAGGGGGTTGGACTAGATGACCTACTAAGATCCCTTCCAACCCTGATATTCTATGATTTCATCAAAAAGTGGGTCAAATTTTACCCTGCAAAATTAAATCTTTCAAAATTTAGGGGAATTCTCTCCCTCCCCATTTTCAACCAGCTCTAATTCCATTACATATATGATAGTTATGTAATAATATAATGAAAGCCAAATGAAATAGAAGCCACAGCTTCAAACTAAAGATTTATAGTATATATACACCATAGTAGAATTTGAGGATTGATTTGAGAAACCTTCATTTGGACTGTAATAGCCACATAATCACTGCATCTCAACTATGTACATGTACCCGCATCACACATGAACAGAAGATGTACTCCATTTTGCTCCAAAAGAGTAAATTCTTCTAATTGAATACTAAGGGAGATCAGATCTGGTGATTCATGTCTGACTGGTTTAACTATAAAAGCTGTAACTTTCTTTTTGATACATGCAAAGAAATATCATTCAGAGAACTGAGAAATTCTTTCTTGCATTTGAAATCAAACTAAATTAGTTATAATCTGATCCAAATGGCCTATTGATCAGCATACTAGTAAGTTTGTAGCTTTCAAAAGTAATTATTGCTGCATGTGGCTGAATGTTCTCAGTCTCTACAAATAAATAGTGATAATTAACTGAATTCCATTGAACATTCCTAGCTGAAATCCTATCCCCATTCAGATAGTGGGGAAATACCTACTGATTAAAATGGGACCAGAATTTCACAGTTCAAGAGTCCACAAGTAAAAAACCAGAATTCAGAGCCATGAGCCACCTACACACAAAACAATATGCCTCATGTTGCCATACAGACCTATTATAGTAAGAAGGTCCTTTCGTAAGGAAGTACATGAAACCAACTAAAACTCTTTAGTTGAAGCATCAGAATTCATAAATCAACTTTGAGGAAACAGCATCTCCATATTTGATAAGTTAAACCTGTGTCACTATCAGGATAAGACTTGAACAACATACAGTGACGCCATATTCATCTTATCTTTCACAACGCTAAACATCCCCAAAGAATGATGTGAACATCACAATGGGAAGCAAAATACTGGACATTTTAATATTAGCAGCAGAGATTCCTGTGGCACCTTATAGGCTAATAGATGTATTGGAGCATAAGCTTTTGTGGGTGAATACTAGGGTGACCAGACGTCCCGATAAAATCAGGACTGTCTAGATATTTAGTTGGTTGTCCCATGTCCCAACCGATATTTTGCTTTGGTGGCTCTCTGGCTTTTTTTTTTTTTTTTTTTAGCTTGGGGTGGCAAAAAACCTAGAGCGGGGGGAGAGCCTGTGGCTGCTCCCCCATGTGTCCTGATATTTTGTTCTTGTCATCTGGTCACCCTAGTGAATACCCACTTTGTTGGACGCATGTAGTGGAAATTTCCTGAGGCAGGTATAAATATGCAAGCAAGAAACAGGCTAGGGATAACAAGGTTAGTTCAACAGGGAGGATGAGGCCCTCTTCTAGCAGTTGAGATGTGAACACCAAGGGAGGAGAAACTGCTTGTGTAGTTGGCTAGCCATTCAGTCTTTGTTTAATCCTGAGATGATAGTTTCAAATTTGCAAATGAACTGAAGCTCAGCAGTTTCTCTTTGAAGTCTGCTCCTGAAGTTTTTTTGCTGCAGGATGGCTATCTTTAAATCTGCTATTGTGTGTCCAGCGAGATGGAAGTGTTCTCCTACAGGTTTTTGTATATTGCCAGTCCCAATATCTGATTTGTGTCCATTTATCCTTTTACGTAGGGACTGTGCAGTTTGGTCGATGTACATAGCGGAGGGGCATTGCTGGCACATGACAGCTTATATTACATTGGTGGACGTGCAGATGAATGAACTGGTGATGGTGTGGTTGATCTGGTTAGGTGCTGTGAGGGTGTCGCTGGTGTAGATATGTGGGTAGAGTCGGCATTGAGGTTTGTTGCATGGATTGGTTCCTGAGTTAGAGTTACTATGGTGCGGTGTGTAGTTGCTGGTGAGAATATGCTGCAGGTTGGTGGGTTGTCTGTGTGCGAGGACTGCAAATTTGACACCATCAGCTCAGGATGTTTTTCATAGTGGTTTCTGGGTCAAAACCAGAGCTAATGTAAGTTGCTGTAGCTCCACTGATTTCAATAGAGATCTTGCAATTTCCATGAGCCAAAGATCTTGCCTATTATTATTTATAATACTTAAGCATCCGGAATGCATTTGGTGCTTTTCATACATACAGTACAGAATATGCAATCTCTGCTTTTATGTGTTCACAAGCTAAGAGATGAGTGACGCATGAAAAAGGGAGAGAGACAGAAATATAACCTAACACATCTGGGGTAAAATTCTGGCCCCAATGAAAACAATAGAGTTTTCCCATTGACTTTAGTACTGCCATGATTTTGTACTTGGGTAAGGTAAGAGTAGTCCCCAGCCATATAAATGTACCTGTTTAACTCTGTCTTTTGAGTATATACACATCTCTGTCATTCTCATATTTTAATAAATATAGCAAACAAAAATCTGCATTAAAATATTAAGGTTGCAAATCAAGCACTCAAAAGTTACGAAATGCCAGAATTAAGGTAGTCTGTGCCACCTTAATTTGCCTTGCATTATGATACAATCTTTAATTACATGATCACCTTCTATTTTTTCCACAAGATCCCAGTCTCCTTCAGTGCACAGGATGGATGATGCTCCCTTAATGAGCAGCTATTCAGTATTTTGTTATCTCCTCATTGTACAGTGGGTAGCTCCAAGCCTTATGAATTTCCTCATGGGATTTTATGTGGTGGTCCTTTTTATAGTATAGGAATGATTCACAAACAAATGTTATTATTCCCATTCTACACCAAGGTAACTGATGAGCAGAGAGATTGAGGCAAAAAGTATGTAGTAATTTTGAGTGACCAATTTGATACCTAGAGCATGATTTTTCAGTGATCTTAGTGTTATGTAGAATTGTATAATATGTTCAATGCACAACTCCCATTTACTGCATATTAGAGCCCAGAGTCTCAAGTCAGGGACTCAGAAAATGAGGAATACATAGTGACCACCTATGTAATATTTGTTTTAAGTTACTTGTCCAGCATTGCACAGAAATGCTGTGGCAGAAGCAGAGATAGAATCCAGTTCTCTAGGACCGCATGAAACTGACTTAACCATGAGACCATCCATTCTCTTCCTGCAACCCCCGGCATCATTTGCTATTTACTTTCCAACTTCTAGAGAAAATGAAGTAGGATCCCTGCAGACAATGGGGACAGCAAAAGGCAAATCATTGCCACAAGAGCCTCTCCCTTGTAAAATTAAAAGTCTCTGCTTCAAAGTATGGCAGCACTAGAGCTTTTAAAAGAAAGGGCTGTCCAAATTCTTTAACATGGACAAAACAAGTTATTTTTCCCTAGCCTTTTCTCAGAAATGGGTGAACCGTTTCTGGTCAAATTTTCCAAAAAAGGCTGCTCAAGGCAGACACTAGGCAGGGAAAATTTCAGCCCGAACACTTAAAGTTTGTCAAACAGGGTCTTATAATGGGAAGTATTAGACAACCTTAATAATATATACAGCCTCATTTGTCATATTTATTTAAATCCTCAGCATTGAACTGCTAGTTATTCTGCTGGTCAGTCTGGGAGTTAAGTAAGATGAAAAGTTATAAATCCTATTTTTGTATCAAATACCATTCACAAGAGACAAGGTGGGTGAGGTAATATATTTTATTAGACCACCTTTTGTTGGTGAAAGAGACAAGCTTTTGAGCTCCTAAAGCTTGTCTCATTCACTAACAGAAGTTGGTCCAATAAAAGACATTACCTCACGCATCTTGTCTCCCTAATATCCTGGGACCTATACAGCTATAACACTGCAATTCACAGAAGAGTCAGTTCCAAACTTTGTGGCCATTTCCTTTCTATACATTACTTTTACATTCACAAAATCTACCTATGTATCAGTTTTAATTATATGTAATGAGTATTGGGTTCAATAACCACTAATTTAAGGGGTCTCATGAGATTTGATTCCAGAAATTAGCTTTGCATAAAGACATGATGTTGGGATTTACTTCATTTTAATTTAAAAAGAAAAATCAGACAATTTAAAGCTTAACTGTTGCACAAGCTTCGCACTTAAAATTCAACCTTCCTTGTAGTGGTTTTTCAGCCTATTCAGAATCCCAGGGCAATGGCAATGATTTATTAAGTTACTTCTTGTAAAGAAGCACACTCCCATCCATTAGGACAGGCAGATTTTCATGTGGCCATAACAGTAGTTGAGATGTAAAATAACCTGGACAACTGTGATAAATGAAAGGGGCTGGGGGTTAGCTCCCTTTTATGGACACCCAGCCAGCCAGTCAGCCATAAAGTCCCCCTTGGTGGCTGCTTGCTTTACCTATAAAGGTTTAAAAAGTCCTCCAGGTAAACACTTGACCAAAAGAGCCAATGGGAAGGCTAGAACTTTTTAAAATGGGAAAAAAGCTTTTCCTTTGTCTCTGTTGTTCTCTCTGGGCTAAAGAGATGGGGGTAGCTGGAATGCTGTGTAAAGTTAGGACCAGGTCTGAAAATTCATCATCCATACCTAGAAGAATTCATTGGGACAGGGAATGTTTAGATTGATTAGGGTTATTTCTTTTATTTTCTGTACGGCTTGTGGATTCCTCTGTTCTAACCCCAGATGCTTTTGTAACCTTTAAGCTGAACCCCCAAGAAAGCTATTTTGGGTGCTTAATTATTGGAATTGCTTTTTTAAAATCTAGCAAAAGACTGAGTTTCAGATGTATTTCCTTTTTGTTTTAATAAATTTTACCTTTAAGAACCTGATTGATTTGTGTGTGTTTTAAAAGGTTTGTGCATATGTTTTTCTATTAGCTGGTGGTAACAGCTGGGTTTCCCTTTGGTTTGTTTTCTTCTCGGTTTCGCCAAGGGCGGGGTGGAAAAGCTGAGGGGCCTCAAGGAAAACTTCCCAAGTGAGTTTTTCCAGGATTTGTAAGACGCAGTTTCTTACAAATGGGTGGTGGCAGTATTTACCAAGCCAAGGTCAGAGGAAAGCTGTAACTGTGGGGGTTTAATACAGGCCTGGAGTGGCAAATCTTAATTTTTAAAATCCTTGTGGGCCCCCACCTTCTGCACTCAAAGTGCCAGAGTGGGGAATCAGCTCGGACAACCACCATGTCAAGTTTCTTTCTGAAACAGCATCACTAAGCCATAGAGTAAATATTAACTGTAGCATATTCTTTTCTAATTGTTTTGTAGCTGCTTTGTGTTTGGTCTCTACAGTAGAGTAAGCTTTGTCTGTACTTGCTTGGTGGAAAACTAGACAAAAACAATTTCTATAGGTTGCCAACATGACTTCTTCAGTAAGCTGTACATTTTAAAGGAAGAGTTAGACCACTGGTTCCCAAACTTGTTCCGCCTCTTGTGCGGGGAAAGACCCTGGCGGGCCGGGCCAGTTTGTTTACCTGCTGTGTCTGCAGGTTCAGCCGATCGCAGCTCCCAGTGGCTGCAGTTCGCTGCTCCAGGCCAATGGGAGCTGCTGCACAAGCGGCGGAACAAGTTTGGGAACCACCGCATTAGACAATATTGTTAATTCATTATTTGCAAGTTGCACAATATAATATGGTTATTTTTTAAGGAACAGTCACTGTTAACAGCTCGCTACATGGTGGCCTCTGGGACTTCAAATTCTATTGAAATTAACAATGCTTAAAGCAACGGTGATTTAGTGACCTCATCTGCCCTCATTTCAGGTTATCCAGTGTATAGCAAGGCTGTGGGCTGGATACTCTACTTTTTCTGTTCCATGCTCAGGAGTAAAGAGGGGTAGCTGCCTGGAGCCAGTTACTACTCTTGAACTCATGCCTGCCTGGATCCATTGTGCCCTCTTCCTGAAGGACTATTGTGTCCCCTCTTTGCCCTAGCTAGCTGTACATCAATGAAGAGTTCTCCTGGATAAGGGAAGTTCTCCTCTGAGCTTCTGTGTATCTAGCTCAGGATTTTATTCTGCCACACATGACCAAAAGTATCTGAATGCCTTCCATATAAAAATCAATAGCAATGACAAAGTCACTTGTGGACTTCATGGAGTCTTTGGCTCTTCTATTTAAAGACCTTCACAATAGACAGTGTCCTTCGTGCACCAGAGAATCCAGCCTTGTGTATTTTGGAGTGATTGGTTATCCACATAGCAGTGGTAGAGTGCACTATTATGTATTGTCTCTGGTTTTGGATTTTACTACAATACATATGCTTTACTACTTGGAAAATAGTATGTCAAGGGACCCAAAAGCCTTCTTTGTGATACTAAAAGGAATTTGATCAACAAAAAAATGATCTATGTTTAGCAGAGCTGGTCAAAACACTATTTGTAATCATTTGTTCAAATTTCAAAACATTGTGAATGGGTTTTTATTTGCATAGCTCTTTGGGGAATGACTGTTCTAAGCACAAACATCTCTGATTGCATGGGAAGAAGGGAATTTATGCATGAACATGAGCATTCATCATTCACATTTTACCTTTCTTCTGTTTAAAAAGATTCAAACTACCATTTGGGCTGCAGGAACATCACCATGTGGTGAACATGACCATGCATACTCCATGAATAATCAAACAGCTGAACTGAAGATTTTGCAACAATTGTTCCTCCAAAGTATCTGGTGCTTAGCTCTGGTTTAGAGCAATGAATATATTTGCAAAAATCAGGATTTATTTATGAAGAATTCAAAAATATAAAAAATAATGAGTATTTACAGTGACTCATTCCACAAGTGCTGGTAATGAAAAGCTTGGACTTGACTCACTACTACTGTGAAAAAACAAGAGAAATCCCATTAGAATTATTTTAAGTACAAGGCTAGTTACACTGGTGCACTTTTGTTCCAATCTGACAGTGGATTCAACAAATTAGGGTTTATTTCCTAGAGCAACATAAGCTAGTTTTACTGCCTTCAACCATTCACAGGGAAACATCAGTATTGCAACACTAGAAATAATTGAGTTACACAATGAAACGGAAGGGAGAATTGACTTCTTCAATCAGATTTGTGGTTTGTCAAACTGCAACCCTTTCTGGGGCATTGTGCAATGTGCATCTTCTGTGGGCTGCTCAGTAGAGTACGACTCAATGCCTGTGTCTTTTTTTGCATTCCTACAGTGTGAGCAGGAAGAAAACCAGCAACACAATGAGTATCTCTTGTCAATCTAGTTTCTGATCTGATGAATCACAGAATGGAGTATTGTCTATGATGTAAAATTGGAAATGATCTATAGGAGTACTGATTGGAGAAATATGGGAGGAAAGGGCATGATAGAGTTCTAGCATGGAGAACTGACAAGCAGGAAATACATACTAGAACTCAGGCTTTTGACGACTAATGGTAAATTTTTTTCATAGGAGAAAGTACCCTTTTTCATGGCAAATTTCCCATGGCAATTTAAATTCCTAAGCATATATTTGAAAAGTCAGTATCAACCAAACAATGGTTTATAGGGCACTAGACGTGTGCACCAAAAGCAAATAAATATTTTCTTTTTATTAACTCCAAGTAGGCTGATTTCTAATATTTTCATCCTGTAGCTTCCAAATAAGTAATTCTCATAATGGGGGATGGGGGGGGAATCACAGAAAGTTGAAAATGTTCACACTGGGTCCAATACTTAGCTGGTGTCATAGCTAAGGTGAAGTCAATAACTTCTGAAGAGGTTATTGTCTTGAATGGTACATTTTAAGCATAGCTCTGTTCTGAAAAGTGTTTCTAAAAAAAGTGTCATTGGCCAGTTACATGGTTATTGACGGTCAATGGACTTATATCCAATGTTGTTAATTTGCAAGTAAGATACATCTGTGAGTATTTCCCTGCCCCCCCCGCAGTCTCCCAACTCCCAACATGAGGGGGAAAAAGGAGTCCAGGAGAGCTGGCTGTATTTTAAAGAATCCTTATTGAGGTTACAGGGACAAACCATCCCGATGTGTAGAAAGAATAGTAAACATGGCAGGCGACCAGCTTGGCTTAACAGTGAAATCCTTGCTGATCTTAAACACAAAAAAGAAGCTTACAAGAAGTGGAAGACTGGACAAATGACCAGGGAGAAGAATAAAAATATTGCTCGGGCATGCAGGAGTGAAATCAGGAAGGCCAAATCACATTTGAGTTGCAGCTGGCAAGAGGTGTCAAGAGTAACAAGAAGGGTTTCTTCAGGTATGTTAGCAACTCGAAGAAAGTCAAGGAAAGTGTGGGCCCCTTACTGAATGAGGGAGGCAACCTAGTGACAGGATGTTGGGAAAAAGCTAATGTACTCAATGCTTTTTTTGCCTCTGTCTTCATGAACAAGGTCAGCTCCCAGACTACTGCACTGGGCAGCGCAGCATGGGGAAGGACTACCAGCCCTCTGTAGAGAAAAAAGTGGTTCAGGACTATTTAAAAAAGCTGGACGAGCACAAGTCCATGGGGCCGGATGTGCTGCATCTGAGCATGCTAAAGGAGTTGGCGGATGTGATTGCAGAGCCATTGGCCATTATCTGAAAACTCATGGTGATTGGGGGAGGTCCTGGATGACTGGAAAAAGGCTAATGTAGTGCCCATGTTTAAAAAAGGGAAGGAGGAGGATCTGGGGAACTACAGGCCAGTCAGCCTCACCTCAGTCCCTGGAAAAATCATGGAGCAGGTCCTCAAGGAATCAATTATGAAGCACTTAGAGAGGAGAGGAAAATGATCAGGAACAGTCAGCATGGATTCAAAAAGGGCAAGTCATGCCTGACTAATCTAATTGCCTTCTATGATGAGATAACTGGCTCTGTGGATGAGGGGAAAGCAGTGGATGTGTTATTCCTTGACTTTAGCAAAGCTTTTGACATGATCTCCCACAGTATTCTTGCCAGCAAGTTAAAGAAGTATGGGCTGGATGAATGGACTATAAAGTTGGATAGAAAGCTGGCTAGATCGTCGGGCTCTGTCATAAATATAAAGGGAAGGGTAACCACCTTTCTGTATACAGAACTATAAAATCCCTCCTGGCCAGAGGAAAAACCCTTTCACCTGTAAAGGGTTAAGAAGCTAAGAACCTTGCTGGCACCTGACCTAAATGACCAGTGAGGAGACAAGATACTTTCAAAGCTGGAGGGGGTGGGAAACAAAGGGTCTGTGTGATGCTTTTGCTGGGAACAGAACAGAAATTGAGTATTAGAACTTGTTAGTAAGTAATCTAGCTAAAATGCTTTAGGTTTCCTTTTGTTTAAATGGCTGGTAAATTGGTGCTGAATGGAATGTATATTCCTGTTTTTGTGTCTTTTTGTAACTTAAGGTTTTGCCTAGAGGGTTTCTCTATGTTTTGAATCTAATTACCCTGTAAGGTATTTACCATCCTGATTTTACAGAGGTGATTCTTTTACTTTTTCTTCAATTAAAATTCTTCTTTTAAGAACCTGATCGCTTTTTCATTGTTTTTAAGATCCAAGGGCTTGGGTCTGTGTTCACCTATGCAAAATGGTGAGGATTTTTATCAAGCCTTCCTCAGAAAAGGGGGTGTAGAGCTTGGGGGCTGGGGGGAGGGGGGGAAGACGTGTCCAAGTGGGCTCTTTCCCTGTTCCTTGTTTAACATACTTGGTGCTGGCAGCATAGGGTTCAAGGACAAGGCAAAGTTTGTACCTTGGGAAAGTTTTTAACCTAAGCTGGTAAGAATAAGCTTAGGGGGTCTTTCATGCAGGTCCCCACAATCTGTACCCTAGAGTTCAGAGTCGGGAAGGAACCCTGACAACCTCAACGGGTAGTGATCAATGGCTCCATGTCTTGTTGGCAGCTGGTGTCAAGTGGAGTGCCCCAAGGGTCGGTCCTGGGGCCGGTTTTGTTCAATATCTTCATTAATGATCTGGAGGATGGTGTGGATTGCACTCTCAGCAAATTTGCAGGTGGCACTAAAACTGGGAGGAGAGGTAGATACGCTGGAGGGTAGGGATAGGATACAGAGGGCCCTAGACAAATTGGAGGATTGGGCCAAAAGAAATCTGATGAGGTTCAACAAGGACAAGTGCAGAGTCCTGCACTTAGGACGGAAGAATCCCATGCACTGCTACAGACTAGGGACTGAATGGCTCGGCAGAAGTTCTGAGGAAAAGGACCTAGGGGTTACAGTGGACAAAAAGCTGGATATGAGTCAACAGTGTGCCCTTGTTGCCAAGGCGGCCAATGGCATTTTGGGATGTATAAGTAGGGGCATTGCCAGCAGATCGAGGGACGTGATCGTCCCCCTCTATTCGAGATCGGTGAGGCCTCATCTGGAGTACTGTGTCCAGTTTTGGGCCCCACACTACAAGAAGGATGTGAAAAAATTGGAAAGCGTCCAGTGGAGGGCAACAAAAATGATTAGGGGACTGGAACACATGACTTATGAGGAGAGGCTGAGGGAACTGGGATTGTTTAGTCTGCAGAAGAGAAGAATGAGGGGGGGATTTGATAGCTGCTTTCAACAACCTGAAAGGGGGTTCCAAAGAGGATGAATCTAGACTATTCTCAGTGGTGGCAGATGACAGAACAAGGAGCAATGGTCTCAAGTTGCAGTGAGGGAGGTTTAGGTTGGATATTAGGAAAAACTTTTCACTAGGAGGGTGGTGAAGCACTGGAATGGGTTACCTAAGGAGATGGTGGAATCTCCTCCCTTTGAGGTTTTTAAGGTCAGGCTTGACAAAGCCCTGGCTGGGATGATTTAGTTGGGGATTGGTCCTGTTTTGAGCAGGGGGTTGGACTAGATGACCTCTTTCTAATGGAGATTGGAGATCTTGCCAAACAAATACCCTCACCTATGCAATCGCACATTGAGGGCCTGTAGGAGACTGACTTTCCAATCCCAGGTTACATTTGCAGGACTGAAAACCTTTACTTTTAAAATTAGCAAAGTGGTTCTTGAGACATTGAGAAGCAACAAAAACTAAGCCCCACTATGCCATTTTTGCAGGGTCACTTGTCAAATTACAACCATAATTTAATTTAAAAATAGGACTGAAGTGCAGAAAAAAATATGGAAGACTTCAAACTTCTCCCCTACCCCAAGGTGTATAATTACTCATGTTGTGCAAATACTCCTCTAAAGAAATTATGAAGATTTGTTCAAAAAAAATATGAATTTGCTTCTAAGCATTCTGCATACGTGCATACTGGCAAATTTTAGCTTGAGAAAAATTCACAAAAAAAAAAGTGTTGGGAGACTCTTGTGAATATTCAGACTGCTCCTTCAGGAAATGTTTGCAACATTTTTCAAACTCATTGTGGTATTTGGAAGTCATCAAGTCAAAGAACAGGAAATACTACAGGCAACATAGTAACATTACAATCTGCTTTTAGTGAAGAGCGACACATAGCTGCACTACCCAAGAAGCAGACCAGAGACTGAATTGTGACTGAGTCACAATTCCTTCCCTGCTTACCCTGAGCCTATTTCCAAGGCATCTATAATAGAGTAGTAACTCTTGCCGGTAAGTATGAGAAAAGTGCCAGGGGGTTGCCCATCCATTTGCAGGGAGCAGTTCTGAGCAAGCAGCCCATTCTCTCTCCATGACTTAAGTCACAATATCATCAGGACCTAGCATAGAAATAAGGGAGAACTTGTTTTTCCCTTATGCCTCTGCATGACCAATTAAGGGCTAAAACAACCTAGTCCTATAGTTCAGGAGTGAACACTTGGCTTATGGGCAATCAAGAAACTGAAAGACATTCAGTTCAGACAAACATACTATTTTTCAAAAAACAAAAACAAAAAAAACCAGTTCATGAAGCTTGCAGTTTGATCACAGTTAAAAGGGAAAAATGACTACATTAAATAAGCATTGTTCGGGAATTTTTCCACATTTTTTATTTTTGAAGGAAAATGCCATTTCATTGATACCAAAAATGTTCACAGGAAAAAAAAAATTGGTTTTGATGACTTTTCCATTTAAAAAAATGGAAATTGTCAGTGTCCCATTTTGACAGTTTTTGAAATGAAATGGTTCCATTTGGGGGAAATCCAAATTACTTTGTTTAGAAATTTAAGTTAATTGATAGTATAGAATGTAAGAAAATAAAGGAGGTCCAAATTGAAAAAAACTATTTTGAGTGAGTCCATTTTTTATTTTATGTTTTTGGATTGTTCTGAAATTTTGATATTCTCTTTTTTGGTCTCATTGCCAGGTGGGGAAGGGTGTTACAGGATTTTGATTTCTCATAGGATGGAGAAACTTCTCAATGCCCAGCTCTGTTAAATAGTTTCCTGTGAATTGCTCATCCAGATGTCATTACCTGCGCACTTCAGAGGTATGTTGATAATGCTGCTTTTCAAATAAGGTAGAAGGAAATTATTGACCTAGAGATTAAACTAAATAAATTTATTACTTTGTTTACATTTTATACTGAAAAATGTCATACAATATAAGAGCTATTCAAACTGAGCTCTGTTGACTCTTCTGGCAACGTAGCAATAGAAATATACGTCCATAGGCATCAATTTTGTTTTTGGTTCTCACATTTTCAAAATACCTAAGACTACATAAAAATTGCAGTGGCAGAAGCGAAAACATTTCCTTCCAGTTCTACAAGCAAACTATAGGGAATGACTGAAAACTCTAATATCACTAAAATCAAACTTTTAAACTTATCTGTAAGGGTAGCTGGAAAACAACAATTCCATGTTGTGAAAAAAAAAATGGAATTTGTTTTCATTCTGATGTGGGGGAGGGAGGGAAGAGAGACACCAAGACCAACCCCAAATAGCCAACAGCCTTGTGGGACTGGTTATAGTATTCACCCAGGATGTGGGATGCATAGGTTCAAATCCCTGTTCTACATCAAGCAGAGCCCAGACTTGAAGTTGGGTCTCTCACGTCCCAGGTGAATGCCCTTACCACTACATTATTGGAAATTCTGGGGTGAGTTTCCTCTTTTGTTTTGACCTGTAATCCCATCCTGAGCTAGAGGATATTTCCTAACAAAATTTTCAGTGAAATGATAAATTTCTGAAACACATTTTGTTTAGACAAAATGGTATTTTGTTCCTATCTCAGAAGGATGATATGCCCAATTTTGTTTAATGCCTGCAGCTCTGGAAGTCTGTCTGCTTGGACATGCACACAGTAGGTAAGTACCATCTTTCAGGGATAGGTTAAGGATATTTGTGTGTGTTTGTAAGCATTCTTTGGATACACATTTTATTTTGGGGTGAAATTTGGCTTTTTTACAGGCTTTACTCCTGGGAGCTAACTGAATATATTGCCTGTTTAAAAACTATGTTTTCAGCATATTCACTAAGATTCTTAGTGGATATAAAATGTGAGGCCTTTCATCATGACTGCTTATAAAATATTATTCTATATCCCAGAAACAGCATAGTCTGAAAAAAAAAATTGTTGAGGATTCTTGAATTCTACTCTTAACTGTGCCACCAATCTGCTCTTTAGCCCTGGACAAAAACTGATTGTGCCTCAGCTTCCCCATCTTGGATTATAACTAACACACCAGTATTGTGTGGATTTTTGTTTGAGGTTTGCACAGCACTTTGACTATGATAAGTGTTTTGTATAAGGTGAGTCTCTTACCCCCCCCCTTTTTTTTTTTTTTTTTTTACACACAGAATGAAGACTGGTCAATTTGGAATTGAAACATAACTATTACTGGTCCTTTCAACAGATCTTAAGGTAGGGTTTTGGGTTTTTTTGGTACTAACTAAACTATTATATTAGCCTAAGACAAATGGTATTTGTTTTAAATCACTTGTTTGTATTAATTTTTTCCATTTCTCAAGCAATCATCTGCATCACTGCTAATCTGAAATGTTCAAAAAAAAATCACAAGTCAGGTGACCCAAAGATGATGATTAGATTAAAGCCATTATGTGTTAAGAAAATCAATGCTGGGTTCCAGTGAGCTCCTGGAAGATGAGGAGAGCCTTTGGAAGAGAAAGGGGTTATCTATTGAAATAATGGTATGAGAAGGATGAGTAGTACAAGGTGGACTAATCTCCTCCCCCACACCAGAGTAGCAAGACTCTAGTACAAGGTAGGATGCAGTCTTGAGGGAGTGGGTATGCAATGCAGGTATTTACGCCACACATGCTGGGAGAGGGTTAATAAAATCTGGAGAGGCCAACTACTTTGCCTGCTGGCACCAAGATGGTTGGCCAGGTCTAATTAGAAATAAAGCACAGTTTGGGGAAGAGCCGGTCTTGTTTCCATAAAAAGTTCTGAGGGGAGGAAAAACCACCAGGAGGTGGCAGCTTTGGGAATCCCTTTTTGTTTAGGAGCTGCCTGAAGGAAGGCCAAGAAAGGGGAGAAGAGCAAACAGGCCTGCCTGAAGCTTTGAGTAAGGGGAGGAGTGGATCAGTGTCTGGACTGTGAGGTGGATTGAGTCACAAAAGAACAATTTAAGGTAGCAGAGGCATATCTATGATTTGGGAGGATGGGGCTGCCAGCTGAACTGAAGGTTTGGTTTTTTGTATGGTACTTTAGGGCTTTGGTAAAGGATGCCGTGGCTCCTTGAGGGGCAGGATTCTATACAGTGGTCTGGCTGGATGGCCAGAGTCTGAGAACATGGGGGAGGGGATAGGAACTGAAGTAAGGGCAATGCCTCAGTCAGCCAGGAGGTGGTGTGTTGGGGGCAGCAACTTGCTACAGTGCCCATTGCTGCTCCTCACTGTGCTATAATATTTTTTTTTAAACTACAAACTATTTTAAAGAATGCAGACATTACTCACATGACACTTAAAAGTAGGCTCATAACTTGTGTTTAAAATGAGGCTGAGTGGGTGATTCTACATTTAATCTATTATGTTAGGAGATCTCCCTGAAATGGCTTTTACCTTCCAGAACATATCAAACTAGACGATTATTATGATTTAATTGAACTGCTCGGAGTAAGGCAGAACACCAACAAGACTACTGTAATCTGTATGTCATCGGCTGAATTGTAATTTGATTTTTTTTATCATTCATGGATCAGAGTAGCTGTACACGCTTCATGTTGTATTGCATTATTCCTTCAAAAGATAACTTATTTGGCATCCCATTTGAACAGGCTGTGTATGTTGCTGCTGTAACACTGGCTAATATTAACTACAGCTATATTTAAAGGCACTTGTGAAGTTGGCTTTCACATTTTATATAAGAGTAGATGAGATATGAGATCAGCTGCAACATATTGATAAGATATACTTGAAATGCTGGGATGCACCTGCTGAGTTCTGCTAATGTTCTTGGAAGACCAAATCCTAAACCCTGCTTTCTGGGTTAATCTGTTATAATAGAGCAGTTGTAATACTGGTTTAACTAGCCGATGGGGCATTTCCCCAGCACAGCAGAATCCTTCAATGGCTCAAAGCCACCTCCAGGGTCTAGTGTAGTGGTATGGTCAAGTCAAAAGGAGGCATGGGCCTCTCCACACTTGGATGATTGTCAGCTGCCAGAACAACCCTTTTAGGCCATAGTCAGCTAGATGTATGTTATTGTAGCCCTAATTCATGTCAGGGATGGCTTTGTCCTATGACAGGGAATGTAAAACCACACATGCTCCTATGGCATGGGAGAGTTTCAGACATAGCCCAGAACCATAGCTTATGAATGAGTGGTCAGGAACATTAAAACCATCAGCCAGATGATTAACTGTTAAGTCTGTAGAGAAGGAAGAGCAGCAGAGAGGGGACAAACCTTTAAAAATAGATATGTAAATGTTTATAGTCTATAAGTAGCATGCAAAGTAAAACTACAAAAGAAATGACTGTTCAGAAGCAAGAGCAGTGTATAAAATCTTCCATTTCATCTAGCGTAACCCTGGTAACAGCCCTTGTAATGTGGTAGGAAGTGTCTTCAACTCAGAAACACTGTCCCAAATTTTGGATTCCCATTGGACTGCAGTTTGACTGTTGAACATATTGAATCACTGATCAGCTGAACCGATACCAAACTATCTCCTTTTAAAATGATTCTGGTTCCACACTATAAATACATTAAATACTCGGGATTGTTTATATCTTTACTATAGATGCAAAATGCATCATTCAGATCTCTTAACTTGAAGCTCTCAGAAGTTCAAGCTTCATGGAAAAAAATACTTAGTCACATAGATTAAACATCATTTGTTATTTGAACTCATTATGCACTGTCTACAAGTAAGAAAACTGAGTATATTTTAATGTCATTTTAACATCTGCATATATAATGGACACTGAACACACTGAAAGGAAAACATACTGAGGTTTTTTTTAGAGTCTGAAACTGATACAGAAACTTGCAGGGGATGTTTCTCAAAAGCTTTTTTTTGTTCTGTTGAGTCAAGCACAGTTATGTTAATATTTCCCCTGTTAATTTAAAATTAACCTTATAAGTTCAAGGTTTAATGTTTTCATGTTTCTGTTCACTGCATATCTGTATAATGTATCCTTATCTCTAACAGAAGCTATTATAAGCTAGTTCATGAGTGCCCAGAAGCAGTAGGCTTACTTTTTGTGGGGCCACATGACTAACCATTAATTTTCTCTAGGGACTTTCTTCTGTCTTTATTTCTAGATTATCCTGTGCTGATTCCAGTGTAAGTTAGATCTTTCCTAGGGTATCAAAACTAAAACACACAAAAGAGAGGAGGGACCCCCCCCCCCCAAGATGCCTGCATCCCCCACCACCCATCCGAAACAAATAAGACTTTCATGTGGCAAGACATATTTGTACCCAAGTTAACAATAAGGATTTTAGATACATTAATTTCACCCATCATATCTATCTTACCCTAAACCTCTGAGTCTATGAAAGAAGCAAGAATCTGCTATGAGTATGCTAAATTCAGAGCCATATTCACTTTTATAGTTTCTTTATCTACTAAATTGTATAGACTCTTGTCCACCATGATCACAAGATGAGTATTTTGGAAAGGATTATTAAAATGATTCTGTTGAGCCTAAACTTGGCTTTCCCTAAACATCCACCAATCCATCACAGCCTGTACTGAGCGCTATGTAATGAGCAGTATTTCAAAACACTTAGCTTAAAGAGATGCGCACGTTAAAGTAAAACTGATCAAAAGGCATTTTTCCTCTAAAAAATTGACAAAAATGATATCAGAGAAGATTTTTTTAAAACCAAAAGAACTTGCCAAAAAAAAATAAAGCCATACATTTTTTAGGTAGCTTTTGTGAAAGTGTTTGTTGAGTTAAATTCATTTTCCATCAAACAAAGCTAATGGAAAACATTCAAATTTTCATAGCTTTCAACAAGAATCCCTTCGATACCTCCATGGCCACAAAGCACTCTCCTCTGCTTGAATTATTCTTTATTTCTGGAAAGCATAATCTCCATGAGTGTCTGGGTCATGACCTGTTAGCCAGAACAAGGACGTACAAATACCACTGTGGAAAGTAAATGTGTCTGTTCTGGAGCAAAACCTAAAGAAAATGTACTTTGGCACTGAAATATGAAAACAGATCAGAAAAAGAATCTAATTTTGAACTTCAAAACCATAAGTGTAACTGAAGTTAGATCTTTAAAATCTAAGCCCAAATGCTTGACACCACTAGCATATTCTAATCAGTATGCCATTCTTATAAATGCAAAGTTTCTGATTGTCATCTAAGAAGAAAATATCCCATGCAAACATGTGATATAAACAAAACACACACTATTTCATGTTAAAGTGTGTTATGAACATCTGACTCTACACAGCAGGTAAAAGACTGAACACACTGATGTTAGTATTTGCAGTTAACCATGAGAAAATTCTGTTAAGGTGGGGTTTGCACATATCAGTTGTGTGAGTGGAACTGAATGAATTCATTACTCAGTTTGGAGACCAAACTGAAAAATGGGGATGGTGGGGAGGGGGTGGTTTCAGGTTGACCTAAAACAGATTTTTTTCTGGACAAAATGAAAAGCTGAAAATATCATTTCAGCACACATAAAATGTTTCTCTTCTGGGTGGGTTTCTTACCTTTTTAAAAATCTTTCTAAAAGAAATGTCATTTGAGATCAAAATGTTTAATTTCAAAAAAGTCTAAATGAAATGTTTTGATTTTTTTAACTCCCCCCACCACACACACTATTTTTCGCCAAAATAAATCACTGAATTAAACTTCACAAATAGTCTTGGCTGACCTGAAACTGCATAGTTTAATGAAAAGTATGTCCAAAAAATTTCACCGAGCCCTACTCTGCTTTTTTAAGAACGTTAGAATTAAAAACATAATTAGAAACTCTGGGAGTTCAGAATTAAGACTTCACTTAATAACCAGCTTAACAAAGTACTTTTGCAGGGACATAATATTGCATAATAATTTTACAGTTGAATGAAATCTGTGGGTGGCTGTCACAGTGTGTCTGGCCTTACTAGAATGAAGTGGATCCAGCTTCCCGATGTTAGGGCAAGTGCGCCCAGTTGGTCAATTAAGAGGGAAGGGCAGCACCTGAGGGCTACACAGGATGAGGGGCATCCCAGTGAGTCAGAACAGATTGGTTCATTGGTAAAGGGTGGGCAAGAGCTGCCAGAGGCTAGGAGACTGGAGGAGTCCTGAAAAGAAGTATAAGAGGGTTCCTGGCTGAAGGCAGGGGAGCAGAAACGGGTTTGCTGGCTTGTGTCTCCAAGTCAAGGGCTGGAGAAGGTTGAAAGCAGGAGGAGCAGCAGAGGGAGTTGCCTGCTGGCTCTAAGTGGGAAAGATGGAGCCAAAGGCCAGAGAGAGATGATGGCAGGGGAAGAGTGGAGGAGCTTACCTTCTGACATCTCCATGGCCAGAGAGCTGGACCCAAAGTAACTATGAGAGGGCCAGGAGAAGTGAAGGATGCACTCTGTTCCTAGCAGAGAAGTTCTGGGAGTGTCTGCTGGGAAGATTAGGGTTGCAGTCTGGTCATAAAAGCTGAGATGGCTATTCTGGCATGAGAACAGGAGAAGACTGGTACAATCAGGGCATGACGATGGATGCCAGAATTATATGGGATGTATTTCCAAGCTCCTATTGGGACTTGGGTGCATTGAACTTTCTTTTGTAACAGATTAACCCCACAATGGCTATTTGCATTCAGACTCTTTGGACCAATTATTGGGACTTCGAAGGAGGGAAAATGAGACATGCATTAGCCTGCCCTTCACTTTTTTGGGGGGGGGGGGGAGGGGTGTCTTGGAGATGGTTTATTACAACAACATGTTTCAACTAGTCCATAACAAAGAGTCCCAGATATGTAGTCCATTTCCCCCCTCATCCCCGCAAGCAGTCATTTAAACACTCAAGACATACAGCTCCTTGAAGCCCCACATATGATACACCAGCACCTTTGACCACACCTGGATTATCTGTCAGTTCTCCCCCCATCCTCGTACCATGACAGACACACTAGTCCTTCCACCTGGAGTGTAACTCTGCTCTTCCCAAAGGGAACTCCAACAGCTTCTCTGCTGTGGCCAACCTTCCCCAAAATGCATTCCTCAGCCCCCCGGCTCTCCTGTGTTTCCTCTGGGTCAACTCTCTGGTCATACAGATGTCAGCAGGTAAACCCCTCAACTACTCCCCTGCCCTCAGCTCTCTGGCCCTGGCTTGGCGATGCCAGCCAGCAAACCTGTCAGTGCTCTTCTGCCTTCAGTCTTTTCCCAGGAATAGTGGTTCTGCTTCCTTCCGAGACTCTCTAATCTCCTGGTCTCTGGCACCTCTCGCATGCCTTTTCTGACTGTGCTACTCAGCGAGACTCCCCCTGATAGTTTACAGCCCCCAAGTGCAGCCCTGCCCTCTTAATTGGCCAAATGGGAATGCCTGCTCTGTTATTGGTTAGCTAGACCTACTTAATTCTACTGGGGCCAGCCAGCCTGGGACAGTGGGATTTTCAGAAGTTTTAAAGGGAGTTAGTCACCTAGCTCCCATTTAAAGTCAGTTGCAGATGGATACTTACCTCCCTTAACTAATGACAGGTTTCAGAGTAGTAGCCATGTTAGTCTGTATTCGCAAAAAGAACAGGAGGACTTGTGGCACCTTAGAGACCAACAAATTTATTTGAGCATAAGCTTTCGTGAGCTACAGCTCACTTCTTCGGACGCATTCAGTGGAAATATACACTGGGGAGATTTATATACATAGAGAACATGAAAAAATGGGTGTTACCATACACACTTTAACGAGAGTGATCACTTAATATGAGCTATTACCAGCAGGAGAGCGGGGGGGTGGGAGGGTTTATTCCACCCCCCACTGTTCCTCAGACATTCTTGTCAACTGCTGGAAATGGCCCACCTTGATCACTACAAAAAAGGTTCCCCCCCCCATCCTGCTGGTAATATTAAGACTAAGGTGCCACAAGTACTCTCTCTTTTTACCCCCTTTAAGGGCTTCAGAAAACTTAGTCTTCAATCAGACACATATACATGAGAGAAATCAGTTAGCATAGTCTTGGTGAAATTGTTGATTTGATTTATGGACCAACTGACCCTCTCTTCTGAGTCTGGAAAGTTATCTGAAGTTATCTATGTAAATATCAGTATAATAAAAGTCTACAGCCTGTGAATGCAGGCTTCTGGGATTTTTAATGTGTAACCAGCAGATTTATACATTAGCCATAGATTATATGTACAAATCCTGTGGTATTGTTTTTAAATAGTTTTAAACGAGGTATGACCCCTTGAGAAAATATTTGCCTGTGTGCCATTTAATTCAGAATACACAATGCTTTCTGCATTTGAACTTCTTACTTTTGAAGAGGGAGCAGGGCTCTTGTGCGCTTTCAATTTGAAAGTGATTTTTTCCCCACAATGTACGCAGAGTCAGAATGTATAAACCTGCTATTTTGGATGTGTGTATAGGAAGTGAATCTGCAATACAATACATCTTGTAGTAAGTTTAGTACAGCTACCCTAGCAGCAGCCCAAGGTGTAGCATTGCAACCTTTTCACTTGTACTTTGAGGACCCTTCAATAAAAAGAAATGGAGTCACAAATGCATCCCACATCTGTGCTTTTGGCTGTCTCAGCTGGGGTAGTGTAAGTGTGTGGTGGTTATTAGTGACTCTGTGGGCTTGAATCTGAATTTCCTGGGATACCTGTGTGAAAAACGAGCACCCTAAAAGATTGTGTGTGGGATGGGGATGGGTTAGCTGAGCTCACTGGGGTTCTCCCCAGAGTATACCTGAAGACTTTGTTTCCTCCCCCAACTCTGTGCATACCCACTACCCCAACTCCTCAGATATCCTCAAGTCTGTAGGAGCAGGACTGCCATCCTACAAATCTTGGAAGGTCTGGAAGGAATGGGGATCAGGGAGAGCAGCAGGCTTGAAGGTATTCTCACTATATTGCTCCTCTGTCTTCCTGCAGGATACTTAACGAGTGAAGAAATCCTCCCCCTCATCTAAATCCTGTTACTCCTTGGCCTTATGTCTAGTGCTACTGATGGTAGGCTATAGCATGTGGTCTTTGAGGTCTATTTACCATAATGCAAAAAATATATATTTAAAGTTAGGATTCAACAAGCTGAACTTTGGAGCCAGGCACTGTGTCTCATTTAGGGGAATCCATTGAACTAGTTTTTTCCCTCTGGTCTTTTTTCCATTGGCCTCAAACCTAAGTTACCAATGTAGAGAACATAATTCCCCCCCACTCTTGATTTTTAGCATTGAGGGCAAAATTTAGAAATTGAGTTGCATCCTTAGCTGTAAAGTGGCCACAACTACTTTAAAACAGAGTCAAATTGTTGCTTACATTCAAAGAATTACAAACAGACCATCTGTCATAAATATAAAGGGAAGGGTAACAACCTTTCTGTATACAGTACTATAAAATCCCTTCTGGCCAGAGGCACAAAATCCTTTTACCTGTAAAGGGTTAAGGTAAACTGGCTGGCACCTGACCAAAAGGACCAATAAGGGGACAAAACACTTTCAAATTCTGGGGGAGGGAGGAAAGGTTTTGGTCTGTCTGTTCTGTGTGTTTGCAGACACAGATCAAGGAAGCAAGCAATCTAATTCCATTAGAATTAGTAAGTACTAGCAGGGGAATGTGTTAGTTTATTTTTGTTTTGGCTTGTGATTTTCTCTGTGCTGAGAGGAAGGTGTATTCCTGGTTTTCTTCTCGTAACTTTAAAGTTTGGCCCAGAGGGAAATCCTCTGGTTTTGAATCTGATTGCCCTGTAAGATTATCCTCCATTCTAATTTTAGAGAGGTGCTTCTTTTACCTTTTTTTTTTTTCTAATAAAGTTCTGTTTCTTTTAGAATCTGATTGGGGTTTTTAGGATACACAAAAACCCCAAGGTTTGTCTGTGCTAATCTTGTTTATTCTCAAGCCTCCTCAGGAAAGGGGGTGTGAGGGCTGGGGGGGATATTAGGCAGGAATAGGAACTCCAAGTGGTCCTTTCTCTGAGTTTGTCTAAATCACTTGGTGGTGACAGCAATGTTACCTAATCCAAGGTACAAGGGAGAATTTGTGCCTTGGGGAGTTTTTAACCTAAGCTGGTAGAAATAAATTTAGGGGGTCTTTCATGCCAGTCCCCACATCTGTACCCTAGAGTTCAGAGTGGGGAGGGAACCCTGACATGGTGGCAGAGAGGTGGGATTATTTTGAACCAGAAGGACAAACCTTATTTTTTCTTCTTCTTTTAGCTGCTTGGGGAAAGCAGGAGCTGAGAACAGCTGGAGGGTTTTTTTTTTTGCCTTCTCTCTCTTTACCTGGAGGCCAAGGTGTTAAGGTTTTTTTTGTTTGTTTTTAACAAAGGTGTTCACTACAGCCAGAAAAATCATAAGCCAAAACAAAAACACACACATTTTATAGTACTGTATACAGGAAGGTTGTTACCCTTCCCTTTATATTTATGGCACCATCTACGTTAGCTTGAACTGTTAAGTAAAAGTACTTTCATATTACAACAGTGGTTCTGAACTCTGGTCCACTGCTTCCTCAGGGAAAGTTTATTTAACTGCTGCGTCTGCAGGTTCGGCCGATCACAGTTCCTGCTGGCTGCAGTTCAAATTAAACTTGCAGACGTGGCAGGTAAATAGGCTGGGCCAGCCTACCAGGGGCTTTCCCTGAACAAACGGTGGACCAGAGTTGAGAACCACTGTATTACAACAGATCATATTTACCAAGTGATAAATTTTGAGAACTCGGAAATAACAAACAGTAGCTAACACAAGAACAAGAAAAACAAATTAAACCTGTAGAAAGCAAAATATTCCACAATAATAGTCTATGTAAACTGTTAAATTTCCTGAGAGCATTATTGAATACAGTTAATTTTTTAACATGACCTTTGCTGTTTAGCAAACACTATGATAATGAACAGAAATTAAGCATGATGGCGTTCAAAATTGGCCACTGAATTTCTACCTATTTAAAAAGTGTACATTTTTAACAGTCTGCATTCTCCTTGTTGCCCATCTTGTTTCAGTAAAGGTTACTCCATAGACTAAAATATACAAGATCAGGTTTAATGGAGTGGTTATGGTTTTACTATAATATCTTTAACAGTAAACTCTTATAAAAAAACATATGAAAGTTGCTGGAAATTTCCATCTCCCTCCTTTTTCTTTGTCATTATTTTAATTAAGAAGCTGTCTTCCAGTGATGAGGGTGCTCAATGAAATATAGTAAGTTTGATTTTGAAAGACTTTTAGATTGAGTTTCCAAATCATGTTGGATTCCTATTTAATAATATTTATATATAAAGTGTCTGTGAGGAATGCATGAAGTTCATATCTGAGCTGCACACATCTGATTGTAAGGTTTTGATTTGAAAGTAGCTATACTTGGACAAAAAACCTTCAGAGACACATTTCAAAGAGAAACAGCAGAACTAAAATTCATTTGCAAATTTAACACCATTAATTTGGGCTTGAATAAGGACTGGGAGTGGCTGGCTCATTACAGAAGCAGTGTTGGGAACACTGGGGCATGGCCACTAGGTAACTCGAGGGAATGGAAGACCACGAGTGTCGATGAAGCCCCCTCGCACTAGGCCCTGGTGTCCTTGGCCCCCCTCCTCCTGCCTGGAGGCACTCGCAGCAGCTCTGCGTGCTAGGCCCAAGTGTCCTTGGCCCCCCCGCCTGGAGGCACACACACAGCAGTTATGCTGAGAATCTGCAACAGTATGTTGCAGAGTCAGACTGCCTGAAACTAAGCAAGGCCAAACAGGGGAGATATGGAAGAACAATGCTGAATAAAGCAGCTTTATGTATAGTTTAACAAATGATACAGAGAATCAGGGAACTAGCTGGGAACTGGATTGGCTGGCTATATGGATACTTGGAGCAGCTTGCTATTGGATAAGTATGCTGGGAAAAAGGATGTATAAAAGCCTGTGTAACTTCCTGCTCTGTTGTGCAGGATTTGAGATTTTATTCTCCCTGTACCTTTTTGCAGCTGCAAATAAACTTTTCTGCTTCTCCACCCCGTTGTGATTATTGGGTGTAGCACACCGGGTAACGAACCAACTCAAGCTGTTGTTCAGCCTCTTGGCACTGGGTGCCGGCAACAGCTTTTGGCGTCCCTGGGTGGGCGACGAGGCTGCAATTTAGCCTTGCCCGGACCCCTCCTGGAGGTCGAGGATTGCAGCGAGAACCGACGCCCAGCGCGCACCGGTGAGTTCATCGGGGGCCTCGGAGGAGACGCGATTTGATCGACCCCAGAGGGCACAACGGTGCAACGCACTCATATAGTGGAGAAGCTGTTGTGGACGGCGGTGAAGAACCGGTCCCTTAGACGTGGGGGAGGAGCAGCTGCAGGCCACGGTGAAGAACCGGACCCTTGGATAAGGTAGGAACCTATTAAAATCCGGATTATATGCTCTGTTGGAACCTGGGGACGCCCAGAGTTACCCTGTAGGTATGGGACAGGGACAGAGCTCAGAGGTTAGGGCTCGGTGTACGCCCCTAGAGTGCATTCTAGCAAACTGGAAGGTATTTGGTGCGGATCCGATGACTAAGAGCCAATTAAAACGATTCTGTACAGTTGACTGGCCTCAATATCAACTAGAGGACCAGGAGTGGTGGCCACCAGGAGGGTCAATTAATTACAACACGATCCTCCAATTAGTTTTGTTTTGTCAGTGAATGGGTAAATGGAATGAACATATGTATGCGCATTTGTTTCTGACTTTATGTACTCGACCAGATATTTTACAGCGCTGTAATCTGACTCCGACTGGTTCGGTAGCAGCTAATGTTAGTCCCCAGACCCCCACCCCCACTGTAATGGCAGAGCCGGTGTCCCCTTCGGCCCCCACATCCCCACCTTATAAGGGTAGGATGCCTCGGGTTACAGAGATTGCCTCCTCGGTGGGACTCTATCCTTTGCTTACCGAGACGGTTGTGGCTTGCCCAGGGGCAGACGGACGTCAGGCTACCACTATGCAAGTTTAAACCCATGTGCCATTCAATCCAATAGACTTAGCAGCTTTTAAAACACAGGCTGGGGAATTCTCAACCAACCCAAGCAGGTTTATTTCAGTCTTTGAGGGGTGCCTCAGTAGTCACAAGCCGATTGAGACGACTGTAATATCCTCCTGAGAACCCTGTTGTCTGAGGTGGAGAGGGATCAGGTTACAGCTAAGGCAAGGGGAGCGTCAGCTTTCAAGCGAAAGAAAGGAAGCTATCTGTCAAGTTCCTACCCCAAGTAACCGTAAGCGGCTCAGGGCATTTCTGGGTATGGCAGGCTTTTGCAGGATATGGATCCCAGAGTTTGGACTGTGGGCTAAACCCCTGTATGACTGTGTAAAAGGAGCAGATCATGACCCCTTCTATTGAACCCCAGAGGCTGACAGGGCATTTAAAATCCTGAAAAGAAAATTGATGGAAACCCCGGCTCTGGGCCTGCCAGATCTCTCTAAGCCGTTTCAGTTGTATGTACATAAACAAACGGGGGTGGCCCTAGGAGTGCTTACACAGCTGTTAGGAGCATGGAAGCGTCCTGTGGCTTATTTTTCTAAGCAATTGGATCAGGTTGCAAAGGGTTGGCCGGCATGTTTACGGGCGGTCGCAGCTACTGCCCTATTGCTTGAGGAAGCGGAGAAGCTAACATTGGGAGGGGTTATGCAAATCTATACTCCCCATATGGTCCGAGCCTTATTGGATGCAAAGGGAGGGCTTTGGCTCACCCAGGCTTGGATTGCTCGGTACCAGGCTAAGCTGTTAGAGAACTCTGAAGTCACCCTACAGCCTTGCCCCTCCCTTAATCCAGCCACTCTCTTGCCAGAAACAGAGGAACAGAAACATGACTGTTTAGAGATCATAGATGTCCAGTACTCCAGCCGTCCGGATTTAAAGGATGCACCCATCCCAAATGCAGATTATGAGTGGTACACTGATGGTAGCAGTACTGTAATAGATGGGCAAAGGAGGGCAGGTTATGCTGTTGTGACCCTCCATGACACTGTGGAAGCTGAAGGTTTGCCTGCTGGGACCTCTGCCCAGCTTGCCGAACTAATAGCCCTGACCCGTGCGCTTGAACTGTCAAAAGGAAAGCGGGTCAACATTTTTACTGATTCAAAGTATGCTTTTGGTGTGCTGCATGCTCATGCTGGCCTATGGAAGCAAAGGGGAATGCTAACAGCCCAAGGCTCCCCAGTCAAGTACGGGCCCCAAATCCTCCGGCTCCTAGAAGCCATACAACTCCCCTCGGAAGTGGCGGTGGTACACTGTAAAGCCCATCAAAGGGAGGATCAAGATGTGGCCAGAGGTAACGCCCGGGCAGATAGAGAGGCTAAGCATGCTGCCACCCTGCCATCCCCTCAGGCTGAGAACGCCCATATGCATGCCCTTATCCCATCAGAAAGGGAAACTTCCAACCCCTCAGTACTCTGCGGAGGAGAGACAGCTAACTAACAAACTCAGTCTCCGGGAAAAGGAGGGATGGCTCCATTCCCCAGAAGGGAAGGTCCTCTTACCAAAGGGCCTAATCCGGCCAGTGCTGCAGAAACTACATCAAACCACTCATGCTGGCAGGGAAACACTTATCCAGCTAATGGGAAAATACTTTATCACTTCCGGACTCCGACCCCTGGCTGCCCAGGTACAAGCGGACTGCTTAGTCTACCAAAAGAATAACCCCCGACTGGGACATCCTGTGCCACCAGCTGCCCTAGAACCCACTCCGGGCCCCGGACAAGTGTGGCAAATAGACTTTACTGAGTTTCCCCGGACCCAAGGGTTCAAATATCTCCTTGTTATAGTGGATCGGTTCAGCGGATGGCCAGAAGCCTTCCCATGCTGTAACTGCACTGCCAGGACAGTGGCCCTCAAGTTTGTTAAGGAGCTCATTCCTCGCTTTGGACTCCCCCTG